>NW_020884900.1:5574746-5676011 GCF_003945725.1 Corapipo altera | reverse complement strand
CCTTTTTTTCCTTTTTTTCCTTTTTTTCCTTTTTTTCCTTTTTTTTCCTTTTTTTCCTTTTTTTCCTTTTTTTCCTTTTTTTCCTTTTTTTTTAGATAAATCTAGCTATATTACCATGAAGAAATTCAAGCTTTAATAACAATCCAAAAGGAATCCTTCCTACTTGTTCTCAGAAGTCCTGACTTTTCTCTAACTGGCCTGCCCACCTTGACTAATCAGGCTGTAGTAGTTCTAATTGCATGAAGACTGTTTACATATATATTTGGAGAGGAAAAAAAAAAGAAAAAGAACCCCAAACCAAGCTAAGCTTTTGTGAATGCCATATGGTTAGTGATGGGAAGACTATGTTTTGCTTCTCTAGATCAAATGGAGGGATTTGTACTAGCTTTGAAAAGGGCAGTTTTATTTTCCAGAAGCCAAAGATAGGACTTACTGTCATAACAATGGTTTTATTAATTAGATACATGAGTCAGAGCAAGCTGAGCGAAGTTCCGTTTAGAGTTGAAGAAGAGAAATCACTATATCTGGGCAGTTTGCTAGCCTTGGATGGGGAACACTTAGATATCTTATCTTTAGGTAGGTGAAATTGGGTGTGATGCGTCCCATTCTTCCAGCTGCTTTATGTATTTCAAAGGATTTTTGCCCTGCATCCTGAATCCTTTGAAAACAGCAATAATATTTCAGTAATAGTGTGGAAGAATGTTATACCATGGCCAAAAAATGCCGTGAGTTTGAGTTTGGTATTTTTGTTTGTTTGTGGGTTTTGTTTGTTTTTTCTCCTGCTTAGGTTTAAATAGAGTTTTCACTAGATAAGGAAGAGAATTTTGTCTGTGGATGAGTTTTTGTCCTGCAGGTAGGTAATGATGTCTGAGAGAATGACAAAATGGGAGTAGGAAGGAGGTGGGTAGTGATTCCTTCTGTACTGGCTATTAAGTGTTGTGATATTATGACTACCCCACAGTAATGACTGCATGCTGGACCCGTTTCTTTTTTGCTTTCTACCTGTGCTGAGAGTTGCTCCCAGAGTCTCCTCACCCATTTCCGTGTGTCTTGACTTACACTGCATGCACTGTGATTTCTTTAAAATCCGTTCCCTGTGCAAGATCCTCTCTTGTTTTCTGTGGCTTCAAGGCATTCCCCTAGTGCCCAGGTGCATGAGCCTGGGTATGCTTGTTTTGTGCTCTATCACGTTCCTTGGAAAGGGCAATAATTATTTTGCACTGTCTCAAAGGGAAAATGGAGCAAGCATCTTCTACCTCTTCAATTGCTTCATGGAAAGAAGTGGGAAAATGGCAGAGAAACACTATGGAGAAAGGTATTCTTGTTGCCAGGGTTATGGATGTTGCCAAAGCATAGTGGTAATTGCCTAGGAATTCTATCAGTTTTGTTTGGTATTGCACACTTTTAGAATTATGATATTGTATTTTTAATATGTTGAGCCACACCTGAATGATCTCAGTTCTCCCTCCATCAGTCCTGCCCAACAGTAATTAAGCTACAGAGGGCCTTTCCAAAGGCAAGGGAGTTTAAATATCAGTAATTTGATCTGCCCTGTTTACTGATCTCTGCTGTTAGCTGAGTTGAAAGCAAAATGTTTTAATTAAAACGATTGGCAATAAGTTGGTATAATGCCATAATTTGCACTGGGCCTCTTCTAGAAAATGACTTAACCTCTGCCTCTGTTGCTAAGGCAACTAATGGACATAATTGTAACTGGGTGCATATAGACAGCAAGTGGAGGGCCTAAAGCTTTTTTAAATTGCTGGGGTATCATGATGCTGAAAGATTAAGATGTGATGTTAGTAAAATATATCCAGAAGTGTCTCTTCCATACTTTAAGTTCAATTTTCACATTTTATCTTTTGATACTGCTTCATGTTTCAAAGCCTCCCAGTTTGGACTCTAAAACCTAATGATGTCATACTTAAGTTCATTAATGCAGCAGTGCATGTATAATAATTTGCGATATAATCTGGAAATGGCCATGGCTATTCTACTGGGATTTAGAATAATGTGTTTGATGGAATCTTATCACTAATCTATATTGAATCAACAGAGAGTTAAGAATTAGATCATACATTATAAAATATCCTGAATTACATTTTTAGGCAAAAATAATGAAAACCACTTTTTTCCTCCTTCACTTGCTGGACCTTAAGGTTCTTAATGAACCTGGGCCCTATGATAAAATATTTTTCTGAAATAACCATAGGAGTTCTGAAGAGAGCTTAATATGTGCCCTCGAGGTGATATCTGTCACTCTGCCTGTGTGGAATTTGATTTGGTCTTTTAAATAATGTTTAGACTCTATACTTCCTAATTTGCACTGCTTCCCCCAATGAAAAGAACACAAAACTGAACACTTAATATGCTGTTTCTTTATTGGAAAATATTCAGAACAGGAGTCCAAGGAAATTACAATTTTGACTGAGAAGAAAGAAAGGGATGCACTCTGTGCACTTTCCTACTGACCTGATCCATCTCTAAAATTTAGACTCTTAAAGATGAAAATAAATAGAATATCATCATACAGTACGACAGTGCAAAATGTACATCTCAGAATCATAGATTTAACTTGTGCAATCATCTGTTGAAACCAAGGATTAAGTCATTTGAGGACTTCCTCCTGCAGCACCTTGTTTATCTTTCTTATCTCTCTCTCTTGTCTATACGTGTGCAGTGTATCCTGAAGCCCCAGCCTGGAGAGAGTAGAGGAGTGGCAGAATGAGGAGTACTTAGTTGTAGGAGAAAAGAGGGGCCTGAAACATCATACAACTTAATTGCATAGCTTGTTTGCTTTTCCTTTATTCCTTTATTAGTACATGTAACTGGGCAAATTAATTTGAAAATTTGTGCAATTTGTGACTTTACAGCGCTATATGGAATGAAAAAAATTACAAATGTTCTCTGGCTTTGTTCTTAAAAGCATTGCTGGAAAGAAGTTTTATTCCAGCATTACAGAATTCCTAAACCAAATATAACTTGAAAATTAACAACCTGAACCATCAAAAATTAAATTACTCTCAGTCTTACACTATGGCTCTATTTTCAATTAGACAAGGTAAGACTTTGCAAAAAATGATTCTGTAGTTTTACTGAAAACCTTCTACTGCTGTAAGACCACTGATTACTAAAGTATTGACAAGCTGCATTTGAAGCTATTGACAATAGTTTTTGTACCTTGGCAAAGGTATAAAAGATAAGAAACTAAATAACTTTACTAAAACATTTGAGTTTGACCCTAATTCTAGAACTTTTAAGCATGATTCTACTTCAGAATTATACTTCTGCAATCACTTTTCTGCTGAGGATAAGCTACTTGATATTTATTATTTTATAAAGGAAAACTATCTTATTTCTCTTCAAATTGACTTTTGTAGTAAAAGCCCCTAAAATATTGAAAAATACTAGGTAATCAGAATAGAATTGTTAGTAAATCACACTTCTATACATAACTGTTAGGGTAGAAGGTTAACAACCAGTGCAAATATTTATTCTTATGTTTCCCATGCACGTAACAACATGTCCCTTGGGAATTAGGGAGAGAAGGACAATATGAGATAGAATTCTGGCAAACAAGCTTCTAAATGAAAATGTTAAATGATTTCGAAAAAGAGACACAGTATTCATTTGTTGGAGATCACAATTGAATTGATTTTGAAAGGGGGGGAAATCTGAAAAATTAGAATAGGGAAAGAACAGTGCAAAAAATTAGAATGCAGCTAGTAGAACTATCCAGACAATTTCAGTTTAAATCAATAAAACTGTGTGTAATCTGTATACTAAAAGTAGGGTTTTATAGAAAATTGCAACATACCTACTGAAATGAAATTGTGTGATTATACTTTACCTTTATTGTTACAACGAATGTCATTTACCATATGTAGTGAAATGATACCGATAGATCTGCAACATATTAGTTCTGAACGGTTAGAAACACAATTCTCATTACTTACAAGCCAGGCTGGGATGGCCATTGTTGAACAGCCCTGTTCAGCATGTGAAGACCATTCTGAAACTGTATGCAGTGAGAATGCCTGATATGAAATTCATTCAGGTGTCAAGGACAATTAGTTGCAATTACATCCCTTAATCTTACATTTTTAAATAGTACATCTGGGTGTGGCAGTGCCTGTAAAACCAGGATAAGGTGATAGCCATTTCAAAATCTGTGTAAGCGAATTACTGTTTAACCTGTAGAAACCTTGTTATTTCCTATTAAACTGTGCTGAATTAAAGAAAATGTAGGCATCTATTCCTGTATAAATTTTTCTGTGCTGTACTCTTAATGAATAGTGGCTCTGCATAATATGTATTTTGGCAAAGCAAAGTAGAATACTAGTGTTTGGCAGCTTTAATTTGCTCACAGTTGTGTTTTCTTCACCTTGGAAAAAAGAGTGGATTAAGACAACTGCCTAGTACTTTTCCCCCTCGGAGTATAGAATTCTACATTTAGAAAAATCCAGTTCATTGGTACATAAGTTGTAATGGCATGATTTGATTTAATGATTTTCCAAAACAAAGAAGCCAAGTTTGTCTCAAGGTGTTGAGGAACACCAGTGATCAGAACAATTTGGAGACCTTTGGAATGTGTAACTTGAAAGTTTTAGTACTATTGTAGTTTGTTGCCAATACTACATTTTTTCCTTTATAAGGGAGAAATGTACAGAAAGACTTGAGGAGAAAGATGTTGCACTCTCTAGAACAACCTGTTCAAGACCAGCTCTGTGTGCATCAACAGCCAGAGTGAGAGGGAGAGAGACTACCCTCGTTTCTAATCTTCTTTCCTGCAAGATTTAGCCTACTTTTGCACAATAAAGTCATTAGACTTTGGATATTCAAACTTGGGCTTCTTATTAATTCACACCAAAAATTGCCTAGAACTGCCTTTCTCCACAATTGTTTAAAACAATATTTGAGTAGGTTATATATCATCACACTCATACTATTTATAGTTTTAAAAATTTCTTTTCAGTAATATTGAAAATAGATAAAAGGCACAACTTTTTATTCTTAATGACATGTGTGTGTCCCTGAAGATTTTACATGTTGCTGTGGTCTATTTAAGCACAAATGAGTTATAACCATAGGTGTCAATATCGTGTTAAATTGTTCAGCACAATGCTACAGTGCAATGTATGATGTGTATTGGAGAGGGAAGAAATTTTTGAAGAAATTACTGGTTGGAAACTGTTGTATACTTCATTTGTTCATTACCCTAATTGCAGGGAACCATGTAGGAACAGATTATAGTCTATAAATACCAAAAGTGTCATGTTTCATTGAGCCTGTTATTCTGGGGATTTGTCAGGTTGAAAGCAGAACTCTTGAGAAATTGTCTCTTTTCTCTCTAAGAGAACACAAAGCTTACTTTTTTTTTTTATCTTAAGATATGATGCCTGACTAACCTGTAGGAGACGAAACCATGCCACTCTTGAATGACTGAAGTTCGTGCCTTCATGGTCTTGGGGAGTGTTTGTAAGGAAACCACTTTTGAGAGTAGATTGAGGAAATACGGTTTTAGGACTAGGTGAATATTATTTAAAGTTTGCAGCTGTGTAAAGTTGCTTAAGGGTATAAAATATTTAAGAGTCCTATGGGAAATACTTCAGATGACAGAAAGCAGGCAAAGTAGACAAAAGAGGGTGGAAAATACATTAATTACATAGCTTTTCAACATGCCATGTTAATCACTGTAATACGTGTAGCGTTATAGAAATACAAGCTATGAGAATTGTGTTTAATCTGTGTACTTGCTTTATGGATTTGCTTTAAGTGATTCAATCAGTCAGTCAAAGTTTTTTACTTAATCACAGAAAATACTGAGTAACATGGGTACAAACTGAGTATAAGCAGACAAAGGCAAGGGCTCATGAAAACCCAAACCAAAATGATTCCATGGCTCTAAAATAAGGAAGGGAGCTTGGCTGAATTGTATATTCTGTCACTTTCCAGAAGGATACTGTATTAAAATTGCTTATTTTAAGCTACATGACTTTGCAGATTTAAGAGTGCTGTGCTGAAGGCTGTAATACTACTCATGAAGGTGCATCCTTCAAACCAGGTGCATTCCTGATTTGCCAGTTGCTGGGAATTGTTGCATGATCTCATGGTCAGTCAGGAGAATTTGCTGTGCTGGGGAACTCCGTTTCTGACCTCCTGGAGAGTTAACCATGTGGTGAGTGAATATGAAATGACCAGAGAATGGTAAAGTTGGAAGGGACCACTGGGAGGTCATCTAGTACAACCTGCCTGCTCAAGCAAGGTCCCAAAGAGCCCAGTAGTCTGGATTGTGTCCAGGCAACATTTGAATATCTCCAGTGAGGGAGACTCCACAACCTCTCTGGGCAGCCTGTTCCAGTGCTTACACACTAAAATTCTCACTCACACAGTAAAATTCTTCCTCATGTTCAGGTGGAACTTCTTGTGCATCAGTTTCTGCTCATTGCCTCTTGTCCTATTGCCTGGCAACACCAAGAGGAGCCTGGATCCATCCTCTTGGCACCTTCCCTTCAGATACTTATAGGCATTGATAAGAGGGGAAGAATCACCACTCTTGACTTGTTGGCAATGCACTTCCCAGTGTACCCCAGGAAGGGTGATAACTCGCAGGTTGTTGAGGACAGGGCAGAGATATTTAGGTGCCACTGATGATTTTATTTTAGATGAATGCATTTTTTCCTCCCAGCCCCTTTGAATTTGTAGCTGCTGCTGTTGTACTAGAACTATTTAGTTTGAAAAACAAATCTATACCTAATATGTTGCATGACTGGAAGAGAATATCTTTACTAAGAGTTGTTCAGAAAGGACTTGAGAAAATGAGTATGGACCTAAAGTAGTAGAATTTGTAGCTCAAAAAGATAACTGGCACTGATTTCAGCAATTGTTAACATTACAAAGAGGTGCTTGAAGTCCACGGCCACTTCTACAAGAATTCTTTTACTAGAGTGACTGTGAGTCATCTTGGGCTACAGGCAGTAACAATAACATTAAAACCCCCTTATCTAGCTAAATATACAGCTTGAAAAGACAGTTACCAGATGAATCCTGATAAAATCAAAGGCAAGTCTGGAAAATCTGGCAAAAATTACAGGAAACTTATGGTTATGGAAGGACTGTTGAATGACTTCTTCCAGATACAGTATCTGCTGCTTAACAGTTGCAGGACATTAACGTACCAGGCTTTTGGGAATACTAGCCATGAATTATAATTGGATGGTCATCCTCCTACAGATCCCCAAGAGGATGTGCTGGAACAATTTCCTAGTAGGATGCTCATACAGAGAAGATGGAATATCAGTATAACATAATCACTTTTAGAGTCCAAAATAATGGTCAACCAGGATTCACATCTAAACTGTCACTTCTTTTATGCTTTTTGGTTTTTTTTTTCTACATTTGGATTATTTTTTAAGTATGTATGAGGGCTCTGATGCTCAAGATGGTCAGAGACTCCAGGTGATATTCAGCCACACATGATTTTGCTCCACCAGGAGGATTTAAAGTTCATTCTCCTGTTCCTGATTCTTGAGTCAGTCCTTCGCCAGCTACCTTCTCCATAAATGTGATGTTTCCTTAACATGTGCAGAAAAAAATATATCCTTAACATCACACAAATATGAGCAGGTGGGAGGAGAATGCAGGATAAAGGAAACTTGGATGGAAAGGAGTCAAGCAGCGGTGAGAATAGTAACTAGTTTATGGCCCAGTTATATTTGTAGGGGAAAGGCTGCAAAGAATACATGAACTGAAGACAGGAAAGGGGAAAGAGCTCTCTGACAGGCTGAAATGTCAGGTTCGTTGAGAAGACACGGTAAAACAAGATGCACCAGCCTTTGTTGGCAAATTGTAATAGCATGAGTGATTGCTGTCCTGGAAGAGAAGACATTATGAAACTGTTCCTTTCCCATCCTGCCCTAGTGTGTCTGGAGATGGAAAGTGGAAGCCCTGATCTGGGAATCTTTTTACTTCAGTCTCTTCAGGAGAGGGCAGTCAATCAACCCTGGCTGTGCTCATGTTGGAAGTGTGAGGTGCAGAAAACAAGCCCATGGAGATTTTTCACCTGCATTTATGGAGCCTTTTTTGACTACATGGTCTGCAGTTTATGACAGCAGCTCTAGTCACTGCTGCAAGAAAGTCAAAATCTAAGAGCCGGTAAGATGAGTGCAGGTGGTGTGAATTAAACTGGGAGTGATTTCATGTCCCTTCTTTTAGTACAAGGTGTATATATAGAATTTATGCAGGTGCTCTCAAGATGGCACTGTACCAGTGAACAGTAAGGCATTAATGGTATTATTCATATTTAGATCTGTCTTTGATAATGCATACAGAGAATCCCCCAAGCAATTTGCAAAGATCAGTTCAGGACATTTTCTTTACTTGATTTGTCTTTTAAGTCCATTAAGGCTGACTCCCCCATCTTGGGACTGTTTTGGTCCAGGTAGAGAGGCTACCTATTCCCAGAAATAAGCGATGTTTTCTCTGTTCACTGAGGACACAAAAGATTTGGTTCTCATTTACCTCAAAGTCAGTTCAGTAGTACTGTCAGGGACAAGTCTCATCAAGAACTAGCTTGATAAAGCAAATCCTTTCTTTTTCTTGTTTCCCCTAGCTCATGCCTTTTTTTTGATAGTCAGGTATCAAATGCTGTGCAGAGATGCAAAATAGTCTTCTTGAGTCACCTCTGTTAGGAGATGCTTCCTGTTAGGTCAAATCTAAAATGTAGAAGATTCTGCTGTATGCTGGGAAGGTCAGCAGAAGGATTGAACAGTGCTCTAAGAAAAAGTGCTAGAAACATTCAATAAAAATAGAAGCTTAGACGTTATTAAGGTACATATTAAGGAATGAGATAGAGGGTTTTTTGTCAAGCTAGGTGATAGCCTTGTGAGATGACACTTTATCTTAGACTGTATATTCTAAAGAGTTCAACTTTTCCCTTCTTGTTTTCCCAAATAAAAGCATTGATTAAATCACTCAAAATCCCAAATATGGCAAAAGGACAGTATTTTTCCCTTGCAGTTCTTCTGCTGTTGCTCACAAAGACTGGCAGCTGTGAAGAGTGATATTGCTCTTATACCAGATTCTCATAATGATGTGCAAGTCACCCCTTTATACGTCTTTTTCTAGTCCCTGATTGTAGTTTTGTAGTTTTGCAGTAGGCAAACCCATAATTTGCCTGGACAGAGTTTACTGTCAATCAATCACTAAACAGCTCCCCTCATATTCCAAACTTTCCTTCCCTTCCTCTTTTCCCCTAAAAGTAACTTTCACTTTTAGACTTAATATATGCCATTAATGATGAATTCTTCTGATAAACTGCTGTGAATGTGAGCCTGTTTTCAGCATCCTTTGTGTAGCTCTCTGGAGTTAATGTGTGTTAACCCCTGTCACAGAAATAACCTTTTGCATTCCTATATCCTATGAATGCATCCAGAGGCTAAAGCTGTCTGAGGGATATTTTAGTGTGTCACACTTCTGTTATACAATTATTCTTAAGTGATAAGCTTAAAACCCCTCCAATTATAAATGGAGTTTGTAGTGTCTCACATGCTGTTGACATTCAAGACTAGAGTTCTAGAGTTAAGGGGCTGTAAATATATGAGAATAATTGCAAATGCTATCAAATAGAGTTTTAAAAATTAAGTGTTGTTATAGTGCCAGTATTATTAAACTAGAAAGTATATTCAGTACAGCTACATACTATCATGTCACCTAAATATTGAGGATCAAAAGAAATAGTTAAGATCTCTTCAAGTGGCAGCCTAATTAGAATTTACAAGCTCTACTGTGGCAGTATACTTATAACTGAGGCTGCTTTTCACATTAATCAATATTATATTTCACAGAACACTTCTAGTCTGTCTCAGTTACAAAAAAATAGTATTTTTTTTCCCAACAACTCTGTGAATTAATTAATGCCATTTATTCTTCTGATTCTAACCAAAGGTTGTCAGATTCCCTTAGCCTGTGTATTGATCTGTAATATAACCTTCCATTTCCTGCATCTGCTATTAAATGGAATAAAATTCATAATGGTTGCACTCCTGAGCAGCTGTTCACCTATCCAGTATTGTCAGGTCACCAGGGAAAGTTGCTAATACTTGAGGAGAACTTCACTGGTATATTGATGTCTTTTGTTGTTCAATTAACATTTCTAATGTGGAAGAATAGAAGATAGTATTTAATATGTCAGCCAGCCTTAAGACAACTCTGTTTCCATTTTCTAATGCCACAACCTAATACAATGTTTATGTCCATTAGGGTTAAAATACTTTCCTTATTAGCTGCCTAAGTGCATTATTCCAGCAATAATAATGAAAGGCATTCAGTAAACTAAAACTAATTAATCTCCTCAGTCTCCTTTTTGTATTTATCTGATGCCAAAAGCAATATAGTTTTTTCTCTAAAGCAGATTAAAACTAAACTGTGGATGGTGCCTCCTTCCTAAACAAAACCTGCAAAATTATCAATTTCCGTGACTACTGTTATCTCTCCTTTCAGAATGCTGCTTATTACTAACTGGGCTTTTGTTTATGCAGCTCTCTGCCAAAGAAGGTTAGACATTACTTGCTTTATTGCTTCTACAATGCAAGAAAGCTGAAGGGATCCACAACCCAGGACCTGCCATTCATACAGGAGAGGAGTGTTTGTGATTCTTACGTAACGTAAAAGAGACACTCTGGCATCAGACTTTGCTCCAGCCCAACGTGTAGGACTATTTTAGGGCACTTATATGCTCCCAGAAGGCTAAATGTCCATGAGTAAAGGTGAAACAAGTAATTTCTTATTGCATCAAAACTTATTTGGAAATACTTGAGTGGAAGAAAGAAGCCAGAGCACACAGTGATATATCGCAAAAGACATTTCCCTGACCATCTCTGATGGATTTGTGCATTTTTGATCCAACTCAGATTTTTAAGAATATTATGAAAATACTGCAAGGTACAAAAGTACAACAGGATGTAATGATTCCTAATTTTTGTCTTTAAGTACAGTTGTAAGACAAACTATCTAATTTTCTTTAGAGATTTCCCAAGCAGTCAACCTACTCCAGGAAGCTTAATGCTAGCAAATATCCTAAAGAATTCCTACAAATGTTCTAGGGGATTTAAATCTTCTCTACGCAACTTCCATCTATTCTTATGAGTCTGGGTCCGTTCTGGTTATCTGTCCACAAGTACAGTCAATTTCCATTATTTATGCTCTTTCTCCAAGTCACAATCTTTCTCTGTAAGGAAATTCACTCCTGCTGATCCTGTAGCACATCTCATTTTGGAGTCTCCTGTGGTGAATAGGGCTGGATGGTACTAAGAATACGTTTCATGCACAAACACAACTTTTTATCTGTATGGTGACTGGGTAACTACTTTTGTCTTCCCCTTGTTTCCTCTCTACCTCTAGCTAACAGAAATTGTACTGGCATCACATTAACAATTCAGAAGCCGTCATCATCAAAATATGTTCAGAATATCTTTTTGCTTCAGTCTCTAGACTTGCATTTCCACCCTTATGGTGCACAAGTTACACTGAGAAGATGGCCTTAGCCCAAGAATTCTATTTGTGTTTGGGTGTCGTTTGTCATGGTGAACATTTATTTATATACTTAAACCCGTGAGGAAAAAAGTTTCATAGTTGTTTTGATTCCTTTCTATGTTGTCTCCAAGTGTCATAATCTTCATTAAGTGTGATGGTATGAGTTACTGAGCCTTTCAACACGTGATGTAGAATGGTAAAATATATCTTCCATCTTCCTTCCTTTTTTTCCAAAGCACTTCAAGCAAATTGGCAATCTAATTATTGATTTATAAAAGGAAAGGAATTAATACGGCCTACCATACCCTTTGGCGGTAAGAGTATTTAAAAGTGAACTATGCTTAAATTTCATAAAAGCCTCCTCAGCAAATCAGTAGAAAAATATTGATCTTGAAATAAGTATGTGAATTCTAATTGTGTTTTGTCTTTCCACTGGAGGACCATTACTTTATTTAGCTGGAGTTCATTCTTTACTTTTATAGCCCTGGAGTGTTGTCTATGAAAACTGCCTTTATGTTTGAGCAAGGCTTGTAACCACCCAGTTTTGCTGATCTTTTCTTTTCAAAAGAATGTATTGACATGTGAGAGCTAAAGAGAAGCTTTTAAGATCAAGTTACCATCACCAAAAGTCTCAGCAACACATAACTGGGGTTCCTGGTATAGAGCTGTCCGTTTAATGGGTAAGTCAGATGCCAAGTACAATAATTGCTTCTTGCTGTACTTCATACTCACAAATCAATTCATTCTGATTATAAACCACCATCCTCATAACAGACAGTGTAATTACATGTATATTTTAATCTTGGTAAACCACATATATCTGTATGCTAATCCTGCTACTTTCACAAGTGGATTTTGACCGGTAAAAGGGAAGAGTTTCAGCTATTTTGTAAGTTTTGAAATATCTGATCTGGGCATTCCTGCATTAGAAGATTTTGGAAAAGAGAGAGAGAAAAGAGGCTTTAATGATCACACAACTCTACAGTAATCAAAGGCAAGGGAAAAGAAGGGAAAAACAGGGAATCTGGATGTTTAACAATGTTTTCATAATCAGTAGTTTTGAAAATAAAATTTTAAAACTCACTTTTCTGTTTAGATCAGAAATTTAAATCAAAAGTTAGTTTAAACATTTGCTTTGTAAAGTCAAATATCTTTTAACAGAAACTTCTGTTTCTGTCTGAACAAACTGAAGCAGCTTTACAGAATGTAATGCAGGAAGATTTCAACATTGAGGTGATACTTGAATGTACAGATCTACAATTTTTTAGCTTTCCAACACTGTATGTTTAATTCAAGTAGAAGTTTCTTACTGTTTACTATGTTTATAGTTAATGTCTAGTTGTGCTTTGTCTTTACCAAGCTGTAGAGTCTTTTTGAAGTCAGCTCAGCAGTACAGACATTAGTAACCTTTTAGCTACCTGTAGTCTAGCACTGAGTGGGCATAAAGTGTTCTCAAGGAGAACTTAACCAAGTTCTATTGGGGAGAAATAGTTTTCTTTGCTTTTGGTTTCTTTGAATCTACCATTATAATACACAAGGGGCATATAAGGGAACAATAAATAGTGATGCATTGTTATGTGGACTTGGGTGCCCCATAAAAGGCCCTACCCGAGCCAGCACCAGAAACAAAGTTGTCACCCTAGAGCAATGGGTCATTGAGTGCAGCATGGTGGCAGTATGATTGCTCCTAGAAAGTACACTGACTGCAGTTGTGTGTTGATCACTTCTTCCAAGGAGCGAGTGACAGGACAAGAGGAAAAGGCCTCAAGTTGCCCCATGGGAGGTTTAGATTAGCTGTTAGGAAAAACTTCTTCACCAAAAGGGTTGTCAAGCATTGGAACAGGCTGCCCAGGGAAAGTGTTGGAGTCACCATCCCTTTAAAAAGCATGTAGACGTGGTGCTTAGGGATGTGGTTTAGTGGGGGACTTAGAAGTGTTAGGTTTGTGGTTGGACTAGATGAGCATAGAATTATTTGGGTTGGAAGGGATCTTTAAAGGTCATCTAGCCCAAACCCTCTGCAGTAAGGAAGGACAGCTTCAACTAGATCAGGTTTCTCAGAGCCCTGTCCAACCTGATTCTGAATGTTTCCGGGGATGAGGCAACTACTAACTCTCTGGGCAATCTGTGTCAGTGTCTCACCATCCTCATTGTAGGAAAAAGGGTCTTTTACAGCCCGAATTGTCCCATGATTCTGTGGGTATGACTGACAGCTTACTCAGCTATGTCTGCTGCGGTATGCAAGAAATTCACATTTTGGAACTTACTTCTATCTGTATTTTGTCCTGTGTTGGTGCTTCCTAAAATATGAGATGCATTCTTATCTAAACAAAATGAAAACGATGAGCAGTTGTTTGGCTAAATTCCAGTTCTTCAGTTTAACACTTAATTGATGTTTTCCTGACTAAAGACTGAATAATCTCTGTGTACATAGTGAAGAAATACTTTCCACAAATCCAAATTATATTGGGTAATTTAGGTGCATAAAAATTTAGCCTGATGAACAAGTTACTGCAGGGTAAGGATTACTCAGATTCCTCTCCATTAAAATTCAGTAGGGATTTAGTAACAGATTTAGCAACAGTTAGAATCTCATTTTGTGTTGGCAATTCTGGAAAAGTTACTTCAGCTGCAGTAGGAGAAATCGTTATATCATATGGAGAGAAGAGTTGTGTAATAAAAAGCTAACAACTTGGCATCAATCAGTGCTGTTTCATAGTGAACTTACTCAGAAAACCTCTCTACTTAGGGAAGGAGAGAATATCTGGATACTTATATTCACTGAACTGGAGAAAAACAGCTTAGTTCATTACTAGAAATAACAACTAGAAAAGAATAATGTGTAGCTGACACCACTACTGTTCCTTCTGGCGTTTGACTTTACTTTTCTGTGTTTATCATTTCAATTGCAACTCTGAAACACAATTTGGAGATTCAGTCAAGTGCAATAAAATGAAAATGGAAGATAGGATTTTTTTTCCCCCTTACTTACCCGTCATAAATACTTCAGCTGTTTTAGCTGGGATCCTTGTGTCACAAAATTGAAATCTTTATGGGACTGTATAGTTATTTTTAATATCCAAAGTTAATATTGGGATCCTATTATGTTGAACAGCACAAGAATATAAATCTTGCTTTGGAAAACCTTGAAACTTGATGTGCAAATTAACAAGTGAGGGCCATGAGGGAAAATTTTATCCTCATTTTAAAAAGGAACAATTGGCACATTAGGAGAAAAGTGTTTTTGCCAAAGCCACACTACAGGGCTGGATGACAAAAAAATTGATGCTCTGTTTCCTCTAGCAGCAAAAGCAGCTCCCAGTGTGGTTTTTTTGTTAGTTTTTCTGCACTGCTGTTTTTCAGATTTGTATTTTGTACTCAGACTGTTTGTCTGCTCACAAGTCTGTTCTCAAAGTTGCAGTAGCACCCACAAAAGACACAGCAAACTGTGATAAAGGAAAGTAAAACCATTGTCTGAGAAACTTTCTTTGGATGACTGTGGCCCTGAGGGCTTGGGGACTTAGTCTCAGAGCACAGCCTCAGACCACAAGTTATCATTCCTCTTTAGAAGGTATAAGAAGCTCAAAAGTCTCTGCTAAACGCAGCCATTGAATGCTCAAGTGGATGCTGAAAAGAGCACATGAATGATCATTTTCCTACAAGCAGTTGTTTGAAAAATTCCTGTTGTGCAACTATGAAAAAATCTCTAGAGTTTACTCTAAAAAGAAATGTTTCAGTGACCAAAAGAACCATTCAGACAATGGAGAAATGGTGGGTGGACTTCTGTGCTTTTTATAAAGTTACAAAGTTTGCATATTTTTCTATTTTATTGCTTTTATAGTACATCATCTTTCAAAACAAAACAGAAACCCCCAGAGAGTAGGAACCCAGCAACGTACAAATGGATAGCTTTAGGATGCTGATGGGAATACTGCCAGCAAGGTAAAAAAGAAATATTAAAAAAGTGCCAAACATGCAGACCTGTCATCCTTTGCCTTAATGGGCACTTACAAATGTGCTACTTGCAGGAGAGGTTCTTCCACAATATGATTGTGGTTATAAAACAAACAGCATGGTCAATAATATGATCTAATCTGATTGAAGAGGTCAGTTAGAAAATTATTACCCACTTTACAACCCATTAACATCAAACCTACATTACAGGAATGTATGTGATAGATTAAAAACTTGCTTACTTAAAGCAAGAAGGTCTAAATAAACTCCATTATAAATGTTTTTTTATATTTGAAGCAAAGAGAATTACCCCCTTGGTGACTGGAATGCAATGGAGAGAGTCAGAACAAGTTGCTGAGTTTAGCTTTCTAATCTCTTTGTCTGAATCCTATTTAGTAGATGTTTGGGGAAGTGGAAAAGGCATTTTTGGATGATTAGCTTCTGCTTTGTGATTGACACACTGAGGAGGCTGCAAGAAAGCAATTCAAGGGAAATTGAAGCTGTTGAATGGAGTTACTGGAATTAGGGAAGAAAAAAAAAAAAGCTTTGCTTGATACAGAGCAAATTATTTGCTGTATCAGGAAAGACCCAATGACCCTTCTAATCTTGTATCCTGCCCACAATGTTGATTTATACCAGATGCTTCAAATGAAGATATAAATCCCTATAATATGTTTACCTGTAATTGTATAATAGTGTGTAAGCAGAGTATGTTCTTTCTTGACACCAGCCCATGATCAGCATATGCCCTGTAGCTCATGTACTGAAAGCTTCTGTCTTTATTCCTAACTGATGAAGTTGCAGATGTTTGTGGCTGTCATATAAATTAATGCAGGTGGATGGCTAAGCCTGTCGTGGGGCAAACCACTCATGCTCTCTGAGTAGCCTGAATGTTAGCCACTAAATTCTGTGGCAATTTCTCCTCAATGTTGTGTCACAACTTTAGGAGGAAATTCTGTTTGGCTCTGCAGTGCCCTTTAACCACTAATGTCTCAGGAAGATGGTAACAGGCTTCTGGCACTAGTTTTCAGAGCAATTATGCAGAATCTACATGTGTTCGTATCATCTGCTGGATCAGGTTTTATCCAATGCAAGATATTATGTGATCAGCTCCTTTCTTGTTTCAACTGGCTTAGCTAGATGCCAACATACCTTTTAGGTATATTGTCTGATATTCCAGCTTGCCTTAGGTTTATTTCCCAGTGTAATTCTGTATAAATGCCAGATGCAAGCTTCTAAGGGAAATCTCTGTGGTTATTTTTGCCTGCAGAGTCTCTGGGAATAAGGTGAGTTGGAAGGTAACACCTGAGTCTGATCCCCTTTGTTTCTAATATCCCATCTGTGCTTGGGGTGACTGCATGCATCCTTACCTCTAGTAAATATTGCACCTAGTGACGGATATGCTTCATGTACCAATGCTGGGATTATCCTGTGTAATTTGCACTTCACCGTTGCGTTACTTTTGTTAAACTCATGGTCACAATCTTAGTACCTCCTCTGTTGTCTGCACAGCTTCGAAACTTGAGAGTAACTTGTGACAATGGGCCTTGCTGTGAATGTGAGAACACTGCATTTGTGCACTGTATTCAGGATGGTAAAGAGATAATAATGAAGGCTGGGTTGGACCAGCCCTACAGAAATGCCTGAAGCCCCCCTTCATCAGAGCAATGAACAGACATTAGGTCATGGGGGCAACATGCACAGACGCTTCCCTTGCTGTGCTGGTACTGTAATGTTTGTGTCACCATCGTTTTCCTTGTCTCCAGGCTGGGAGCAACTTTTCAGCAACATCAATTGCTTCTGTACTGCAGTGCTTCTGGGCACAGATCAGGCTGCTGTACCTCTGCCTTTAATGTAGGGTGGTCTGTGGAGGTTTGTACTGCCAGTGATTTGAACATTTCCAGGCTGGTCAAGGCTATGCTACAGGCCTGTTTACATTTGGCACAGAGCCTGTGAAGCTTGGGGGGAATCTTCATGCCATCATTTCTGCCTGGCATTCCTATCTGCCTGTGTTGCTCTGACTCAAAGGCATTTACAGGTGACCTGACTGCTTGCCAGGAAACACTCAGTTATCTCCTCAGTAACTGCAGCATGTCAGCGAGTAGAATGTGCTTTTTGGCTGCCTGGGGAGGAACTGGATGTCCATCAAGACCAGACTTAAGAGTGATGCAAGGTTTGTGAGCTGGATCTTATTTGCTTGACATATCCATCATAATGTCTGTGAGAAAAAAACCAAGGGGAGGCAGGGTGACCCACGCTGTGCAGCTGCAGAAATTGTAAAGTCAAGTCCATACAGGAAGTCCCAACTGGAGTCTTTTATATACAATACATTACTGTGTGTTCACTGCTTCAGTGATGTAGTTTTGAAGATGTTTTGTAATTCTTGTTTCTCTTTTTTTTTTTTTTTTTTTTTTTGTGATAAGAAGGAGGAAGAAAACCTTTTATTGTGTTTCTGTTAGGGCTGTTTCTAAAGCACTGTATCCCTCACCACCTCCATGCTCTGCCTGGATGCTCTTTTATACTCTTTATTCCTTCATCTTTCTTCAGGGATGGAATGATATATGCCAACAGATAGAGCTATAAATGAGAAATTTTTCTGCAAGCTGAGGTAAAAATAACGCTGCAAAGCTATACTACGAGTTGTAAAGGTAAATACAAAGAAGCAGTGAAAGTAGTTCTCAACCATTACACAGGTATGGGTTTAGTTGCTTTAAAATTAATCATTTACAATAAGAACAAGTGGTTAACTACTGCCAGTTTGTAATAAAGGCAAACAGTAATGCAGGTATGCTAGTGATAAGGCTGTATCAGCAGTATTATAGAAACAAAAAATCAAAATAGGGGTGCTGGTGGCTTCCATCTGCCCAAAAATAAGAGAGATGATCAAGAGAAGGAAAAGAAAATGCGTCTTCAGAGCAACATAGGTCACCAGTCTCGTGAAAATGAGTTTGATATGGTAAAGGGCATGAATCAAGAGTTTTGAAGCACAAAATAGATGAGGGGAATTGTACAAAGGTTTAATTGCTCTATGCTTGTTGTTGATAAAAACAAATTCCTTTACAATTTATTGTATTTGTTTAAGACTAAATGAAAAGGTTCCTGAACAAGTTGTTTAGTCACTGATCCTTCATTCACACATCTGAGGCTCTTTCCATAGGAGTGCCGAAGTTCAACGAAGCTCATTAGTGCTTCTGTTTCTTTGTGAATGCAAACCACACAGCAGGAAAAAGTTGCTTCAATACCTTGGGACTCACTTTGGTCACTAATCTGAAATCTCTCAAGTGAAGGGAAAAATGACAAACAGAGCATCCTAGCTGATCCAACATGTTTCTTTCGTCACTGGTCAGTTTTCATCCTAAAGACTTCATTGACTATAGCTTTTTTTCTCAGTGTCAAAAAAGGAAGCAATGGAAGTATAACCAGGATGTATTTAGATATAGGGAACAGTAATGCCACCGATGATAGGCAGAGGTAGCTGCTGTGGACATTGTGCCTTGTCTGTGGCTGTGCCTCTGTCCATCTGCACTGGATGGAGGTGAGAATGAGCACAAAGCCATGGTCTTTAGAGCAGGATGCAGGATTTTAATTTTTTTTTTAAAAAATTATGTTTTAATTGGTTTGAATTATTGTGGGTTCATGTTTGTTTTACTTGATAACCTGAAGTTTTGGAAAGGAGAGTGTGGTTCAATGACTGAATTCGTCTCTCTGTTCTTATGAATGATGTTGCCCATCAGCAAGTGGAATGTGAGCAGAAATAACCTGAAATGCTAAAGAGGAATGCTGGTGCAGGAGTAAAAGTTTTTGTATTACTTGTCCTATTTAAACCTTATGGTATCTGAAGGAGATGTGAACTGAGTTTGCTGGGAGTATTTAACAGACTGTTTCTGTTGGATTAATATTGATTTTGTAAAGTTCATTTTATGTAATTGTCTTCGACCCTGTACTTGGGGACTGGAGCCTCTCTCTTGTTCTTTTCTGAAAATTGGAATTATCTCGGTTTTAATGTGATGTAAAAACTTAAAACTAACATCTTAAAGATGATTGTTAGTACAAAAATATATTCCTATCCATCTCTAGTTAGTTCTTTGATCACTTAATGCTGTGGGGATGGTTCAGCACTATGAAGTTTAGTTTTGTATATAGATTTGTAATATTAATGAAGTTAAAACCAAGCAAAATGTGGTTTTGCATTCCAAGGTATTTAGCAAAGATTTAAGATTATGGTGTCTCATGAACCTAGAAAAATTACACTTTCTGTTAAAGTTTTCATTTCACTATTTCTGTGCACTTTGGTGAGGCCCGCTAAGAGGGGAAAAAAAGTTTTACTGAGAAATCCAACATTACTCTGTTGGTACTCTGAAAACATACATTAAACACGCAGGTCTAGGCAATATTTTTCTTTGCCAGGGTTATAGTTTTGTGTCTGTTCCTTTATGTCAAATCAATTTTGCTATGGGCTTGCTTTGGGCACAGGAATCTTACCATTCTGGAGTCCAAAACTGTGGGATTTTGACCCAGCTAGTAGGCGTGCTTGCCAAGAGAATATGTCCCTTTGCGTTTTAGTAAATGGTGGGTTTGGTTTTTGTTTTCTCAGGAACTTAAAACTGTTTTTCTTTACATTGTGGCTGAAATATTGCTGCTTAGTAGAGGGCCACCAATGCTTATATTTTAGAGGAATGGAAATGTTTAAGCACATTCATAGATTTTACTAAAATCCTGGCATTTTGTTAAGCATTCTTTTAGGCCAAATTCATAAGCAATACTTTTCCTTTGTGAATTACTGTATGCTGCAGGATTTACCAGCAGCATAGCAGGTCTGCAAAAACCTGGGCATTTAGTGCAGTGAATGTTGTAACAACAAGCTTTTAGCACTTTGCTGCTTCCAGCAAGAATAACTCACTAATCTGGTTTAGTAAAATATGATGATACTTTTAGTGCCAATAATCAGATCTGGAGACTTTCAGAAACAACAATTATGGTGTATCATTTCTGCTGCCCCGTGGCGAAGGTTTCAGGCATTGAAACTGTTTTTGGACACCAATATATATATAGTATTGCTAATGTTAGTGATTCATGTATTTACTGAATCAGTTCTTTGTTTGCTATTTTGCTCAGTTTCTGTTGTTCACAAGAGACAAAAAAGCTCTTTTTATGAAAAGGAAATGAAAGTACATAACTATGGGTAAGAATTAAACCATGAAGATTTTGGCACAAACAGGAGGCAAATGGCCTCAGCAGTTATGCATAAATGAGTGGGTTGTAGTAAGTTGTGTCTGAGAGCATAGCTTTGGCTGGTATCTGCCAAGGTATAGTGCCATGGCTAAAGTACTGGAGCAATGTGATAGATCATATCTGCAGAAACCTGGTAGGAAGTCTCAAAAATACAGCTTTCCTAGGTGTATCTCAAAAAGCACCTTGAACTTGTTCTGAGGGAGAGTGAGTTGACGCTGAGACATGTCTCATCCCAGTTCCCTTAGAGCAATGCACACCAGATATCGACTGAGTACAGTGATAAGTGACTTTTTCTGCCACTGTATGTGTGTGTCCTGGCAGTTCTCAACTGTGTGAGCTACCAGTGCCAGTCTGCTACAATAGCAATCCCATCGAGCACTTGGATTGCTGCACACTGAGTGACTTGTCTAGATTTGAGTAGGCAGCCAACAGAAGACAAGGATACCTGAGAGATGAGTAGCTCCCGTGGGACTCTTTGCACTTTGTGTATTGAATCTCTGGATACTGAAAGCAAACAAAACCTGACTGGTATAAGAGGTTTACACTGAAAGTGTGGGAGAACTCCTAATTCTGGGAGAACCTCAGAAGACCTGGCTGAGAACATATACAGACCTAAATCAAGGTGTTTAGGGAAAGATATTTTGTGTGAAGTGTGACATGAGAGAGATGCACAGGCACGGACCCTAAGGCTATGTAATCCTTGGCTTATTAACTACTCCACACATGGGGGCTCTCCTGATAGCCCTGAAGTGATAGAAACTGAGTTAATCATTTACTTTCTTTGTTTCTGAACCAGGCATCCCATCATCAGGCTTTCTCCTGCCATAGTAACATGTTAACTGCTTCAGGTTAGTACTTATGGGTGAACTAATGTGAAAATGTGTCTGAAGTTAGAATTTTTTAAAACTCTTCTATGGTTTTCTTTTTGTAGGAGGATTTTTTTGAGATGTCGTTAGACTTGAGATCAGTGCTATGACTCTCCCTCTGATGATACTTGGCAACCTTGCTTTTGCTGCTGTTTATGAAACCTTATGATTGGACACTTTAATTGCAGATAAATATAGTTTAGACTTTTGCTGAAGATCTGTAGGTGATGACTGCATACATTTTTGCTGAAAGCTCAGATACAATAAAGCTCAAGAGAGCTTCATCTCACTACAGTTTTAGAGGTTTACTACGCCTGATGCAACATCTAAGAGAGCAAGAGCAAACCCAGAGTGAGGATTTGTCAGTACATGTGGCTTGTGAAGTAGTCAAAGTTCTGAATCCCTTGCAGTGATGATGCAGCTTCATGGGGAGATTTCACCCCCTTTTTTAGGAGTGGTAATTTTATGCCTCTGTGGTAGATTAGCATGAAGACAGCTATGAATACGCATTCAGGAACACAGCACGTATTTTTGGGGGGGAATGAACAGTTAGACACACAACCAGAGAAAGAAAGAATGATGCCTTGAGTTAGTGATAAGGTAACAAACGTACAGGCAGGTTCAATACCACCTAATTAATTAAAATTAGGGTTACAAAGGGCCTACTTAGCAGATTAATTTTTTTTTCCAAGGAACACAGATAAAGTATTGTGGCAAGTGAACTCTGTGAGAAAATGGGAAAAGAGAAGAGTAACTCAGGCTGAACTCTTCCTCTTGCCTTACCTTTTTCTCTGTCTGGTGTGATTCTCTGAATTGTCTATGTGAAATGGATGTGTAGATTAAGTGTCAAAGAAACACACAGATATCTCATGCCTCAGTTGATTTGTATCAAGAATCCCTGTCTGAACAGCAAAATCCAGGCTTTTGTAGGAATCTCATATAGGGAAGTCTTGGACTGGACTTTCTTGCGTTTTAAGTGTCCCAGTTGTTTCAGCTGTGGGAGACAGGGATGCCAAAAACTTGCAAAGACCATCAAATTTACTTTTTTTTTCCCTGCAGTGCATTATAGTGCTCACAGGTGAGAGGAGGAAGTGCTGCATTTAGGAAAAGCATCAGTATCCATGATACCACTGCATCACATACAGTCAAAGTACACACAGTATGTATAGGTCAGACCTGACTAACTGGGTTGCTGTTTTCTGGAATAGAATTCTCACAAAAATCATGTTTACATTTAGTGGAATTACAGTTATATTTCTGACAAAGATTAAATTTATTTATGGATAATGTGTTTTGTATAAAAATGTACACCGGTATTGGAGACAAAACAAATGACTGTATAAACACTCTGAATTGTATCTTTTGTTAATATGTTTCAGTTAAATATACTGATATTTAAAGTACTGACATAAATATTTTATGGCAGAACATATATTATTATTATTTGTGTTTTTGAAGTTGGATTACAAAATCAAAAGTACATCAAACATACACAGTGGCCTCCTTCATAAACCTAACAGACTAATCTAGCCAGGAATCAAACCCACCACTTCCCGTCTAAGTTTTGATACTCAATTTGGAAGGTTGTATACCTACATGCTATAAGCAAACCCAAGTGTTGTCTGGAATGAATTTCCAGATGGGTAGGTAGCATACAGCACAGTTCAAGTGCTTACCTCTAATATTCATATGCTATTAGTGTCATTTAAAACAGTGACTGAGTCAGGCTTGCCTTGGGAAATTAAGGATGTTACACCTTTTTCCAGGGATTGAGCACTGCCATGGATGAAATTCACTGGAGCAATAGCCAGTTGAGGTGGAAGGTCTCTACAGACTTAGCATATATTAAGTTTCTCTACTGTACAGTTTCCTGTATGACACTTGGGTAAGTACTGGTGCCCTACAGATTCTGGCATACCCCATTTCCCAGTAATTCTCTGTTTCTACGATCATCTGTACTATCAGAGTGTCCTGGAAAGGACTTTCTCCTCTGAGTAAGACGCCAGCTGGCCAGTAGGTAATACACAGGCATTAGCTGCCACTGGGGAAAATCAGGGTGAAATTAGTAATTTAGAATACTTTGACACAACGAAGCTCTGAACCCCTGGTGAATGGTAGTGTGTTTAGACACAGTAGTGTTATTCTACCAGTTAAGTGCCAAAGAGCCAAGTTTTCCCATGTAGACTTAAAGGAAAGTTAGAACTCTGAAAATAAATTGTATTAAGAGCTGGTGAAATCCAGCTAGTGAAAGGGAAAGTACATAAATGAAGTAAGCATGCCAAATATTGTGTTGAATATTATAGCACTGGTATGGCACAGTGCTATACCAGCTCACCCTTTTATACATATTCTTCTCAGGTTCCTGAATTTGGTTAAAAAAATAGCTTAATGAACCATAAAAAGCATGTTTCACCTTCAGGCCTTTGCTCCTGAGCATGTTCCCAACAGGGACACTGTCGAGTATCATGTTCCCAAAATAAATGCTAATGTAATGACCAAGACATTGTAGCAGAAATTTCATAATGCAGTGGGAGTTGGTCATTTTATGCTGTGATTTATCTCAATTACTCATTTCTTTATTTTGGAGAACATGTATGTTACAGAATCGATGCCCTGAGCCATGCTTGTTGATAGTGCTGCTTTTAATGCTCATGTTACTACTCAGAAAGATGTACTTTCTTCTTTGGGTAAAGAAGTAGATATGTAGAATGATTCTGTTTTCACAGTATACATAACTGACAGACCTGGGGGAAAGTATTTTATAACTTCTCAGAATAGTTTGCGTGTTAAATCCAGATACATCTGTAATGTACGAGCTGTATGCCCTCTGTATATCTATAACTGGTCTTTCTGCATAGTTACAGTTAAAGGAAGTCTGTAGAAGAACCCAACTTCAGCTTGTATAAGAAACTGGTCTGCTGTAATACAGAATCTCATGTAGTTTCTGGCACATGACTGCATTAAATAATTCTTATTTGTCACTAGACTAACAGGGAGTCCATATAAACTTAGCCAAGTGGAAACAGTGTTGTGAACTTTTCACCTAAAGTTAGCTAGTAAGGGAGAAAACTGTGGAGCTCTAGTAAGGGTCTGTGTGGAACTGGAGGCAGATTCTTCCCACTTTTTTACCTGATGGGAGCATGAAAGTTAAGTTGTCATCTGATCTGCAGGGAAGAGAAGCCCAAGAGTGTTCAAACCTTGGGAGGGTTTTTTTTCTCCTCCTTCTCTTTTGTTTTGTTCTGTTTCATTTAAAATTAGACTATACTCAGGTCATATAAATAAAAGAATATTTCTCTTTTTTTTTATTTATTGACTGGGCAAGATAAGATAAAACCAACATGTAGTTAAGACTGCAGCTGACTGTGTATCATCCATCTACCTTGGATCCTATGCTGCAGAGATTTATGCAAGGGCCATATGCAATAGGAATCCAAATGGTGCTGACAGCAGGTCAACCCTGGACTCCAGGCCACCATTTGAGAAGTCCTGGTAAAAGGATGATGGAGATCAGATGTCAGCTTCTTATAGATCACATGCAGAGCAACTGGAGCTCCCTGCTCATATTGCAGCTTATCACTTGTGTCTGCAATATGTGGTATCTTGTCTGTACAGTAACAATAAAATTACATGCAAATGATCGTAGCATTTTGTTTTCTTTTGTACCAAAATACTGGCATTTCTTTTCACATGGAAACCTTATTTAATGTTTGATGTTCCAGGTAAAATCTGAAGGGGATTTTCTAATGGATGCATAAATACATGAAGGAAAAACTGCAAAGAAAATAATAGGGGAATTCTGGGTTATCTGTTGTAAGTAATATCTCTTGACTAGTCAGATATGCTTAACATTATTACTCTAAGCTTTATGCACAGAGGCTCTTCTGTATGGGGAAAAACCAGAAAGCAGAATACTCTGAAAGATCATCCTCATCTGTCTTTGTCCCCTTTATGCTTGCACAACAAAAGCTTAAGAGTGTGTTAAGTATAAATGGTGGTAATGTACTGATGGGAATACTTTCAAAGTGGACAACACAGCCTGGATGAAGCCCAACACTTAAGGGTATGAAGCCTGTGATTAATCCTTAGATCCCCTTTCTCATATGTAACACTTTATGCACTTTAAAGTCTAGAAAGGTAGTTTGAAAATGATGGTAGCTCTTATGCAATAGAGATTTATCAAAAGATGTGTCTTTGCAGGTAGGGAAGTGACAAGCACTAGGATGTATTGAGGTAGGAAATAATTTCCAGGCTTTTTAGGAGAGCTACTAAGAAACTGCATCAGGGAGAAAAGCTTTCTGTAAAGTTTGAGGAACATGGGAACAAAGCTGGGCCAAAAAAAAAAATAGTTTATCCTTTTTGCTTTGCTGGGAGTCTTCTTCCAGAATCTGTGAGCTGCTTTTACCACCACCCCCCACCCACCCTTTTTTTCTTTCTTTTCCTCTTAGGAGTGCCATCTGGTTTTCAGTGTTATTTCTTTTTCCAAGGAGACAATATTTTGGGATAGGAAGTGCCCTTTTGCCTTTGATTTCTGTGTGACATTGGTTTACTGTTCACATATGCAATTTGTCAAAAACTTACTAGTAACTTGTGTTGATCTGTAGAAATGCTATTTGCTATCAGCATCCTTTACTTTTTACCGTTGCCGTTTCCAATGCTGACAGCTTGCTGTCTTTAAAAGATAATTTTATTCTTTTTTTTTAAGAAAATGAAATGATTGATCCTACCACTATTTGATAATTGATGGCTGTATTTTTCCATATACTATGGAGTTATTCCTATACTAGCTGTAGTATTCGTTACCCTTTTGGATCCCAAGCTACTATTTATAGCAAAGACAAGAATCTGCACAAGGAAACGTGGACTTGATTAATATCCTTAATTACACGGCACTGGACCAAAAGGTAATATTTCTTACTGCCTCCTGTTAATAATCAGTTATGTCTCAAAGCACTTGGATCAATAACCTATATTTTTTCCTTCAGCACTCTTCTTATTGTATTAGCACGAAAGTATTCAGATGAAGAAGACTGCAAATGTTAACTAAAATTCTTCAGAAATGTGTTATCGATGTACTAAAAGTTTTTCAAATTGGAGACATTCAAACAGCTCAGCAGTTGGCATTTTTTAACTGAATGTTTCTTAGAGGATATCAGCCAGCTCTGTAGAGTGCAGGGACATTAAGCAGGGAAGTATTTTATAAGAGTATGTGTTCATCTCTTGACTGTTTGCCTAGTAAGGCACAAGATAATTCCCACTTTGTGCTAGAGCAGCTCTTTTCTTGAGCAACTGTGGACTCTCAGGAGTCCACACATATATTACTTTAGGTACAGCACTGTGTCAACAGCACTTCAGGCTGGGGCAGTGGGATCTTAGCCTGGGTGTTGTGCCCACATGCAGACATGATTTAAACTGGTTGTCCTTTGGCTTCAGCTGTAAATTCCAGGTTAACTGTGTGGTAGTCAGCTGTCTTCTGCATATGCTCTGTGATGGTTTGCACTGTTGCTGGCTCAGTGGACTGGGGCACTGAGTTTTGTCATTAGAGCCTCTACACCTATTGCTAAGTGAATTGTCAGTATAATGTGTCTTAATTTCTTTGGCAGCCTCATGGAGCCAAGGTGATAGACAGAGAGAATTGAGCTTCTATAGGCTTCCATTCATCCCTGTAACTTTGAGTACTGTGCTGTGTACTGGTGTATATGCAAGCTTGAAACTGTCCCAACGTGGAATTGTTTAACCAAATCCTCAGTCCATACCTATAGCCCCGACATAACTGCAGCTGTAATATCTTATTGTCTCAAGGGTAGTTGTCAAGAGGATGGGGAGGGACACTTTTCAGTGGAGCCCAAAGACAGGACAAGGGGCAATGGGCACAAATGGGAACACGGGAAATTCTATCTGAATATGGGGAAAAAATTCTATACTTTGAGGCTGACAAAGCACTGGAATGGGCTGCCCAGAGAGACTGTGAAGTGTCCTTCTCTGGAGACACTAAAAATCTACCTGGATATGATCCTGTGGTCTAAGTGATCCTGCTTTAGCAAGGAACTTGGACTAGATGACCTTTAGATGTCCCTTCCAGCCCCAACCAATCTCTGATTCTGTGATGATGCTGACAACCAACAGTCTGCTCTTTGCTCCTTGCAATGTTAAATCATGAAGGCTAAACCTTGATTGCTGTTAGTTTTGTGGAGAGTGGAAGGAAAAGAAATCCCTGAAGTGAAAGTAATAGGATGTGGATAACAGATTTTAATTGCTGCTTTCTCAGACTGACTGTAGTCTGGCTAAAACAGATTTTCCTGCTGATTCGCATGAAAGAAGACAGTGTTTTAAATATTGATGTGCATCTGAAGGCATTCTAAAGGGCCCAGATGGACCTTTTCAACTGTATTTTTCTGATAATGTTTGTTGTGTTTTTTTCTAATTGGCAGCCACTGGGTTTGAGTCCAGGACATCATCCATTCTGACCATTGCTGTTCCCTGGACAAGTGTGGGTATCTGAACTCCTTGCTGCTGGCACCTGAATATTTTAGGTATGTCACTAACATAAAACTAGAATGAATAGATTTTTTTTCCCTCTTTTTGTTTTGTTCAGTCTTTGATTGAGGAACTATTTCACTTGAGCCAGGACATAAGTATTTTATTTTTAAACTACAAAGGTACCCAGCAAGCGAGTTTTTCAAGTTTTTTCAAGTTAACTGAAGCAAAATGAATCATCAAAATGTTTGAAGTTTATTATGTCAATTTTACAGGTGGGTTTTTTTTTTTAAAGTTTTTCGACCAGACAATATAGACTGATTTTTTTTTTTTTTTTAAACTTGGATGTTTAAAAAACAGCCATGTTTGTCAGCCCAGGACTGTTTTCTGTAAACACATTATCCAGCCTTCCTAGTCTCAAATTGCCCAACTCTCTAACCACATGATTTCAGCAAGATAGCCATCTTCAAGTCTGCTTGATGTAAAGACATTTTAAACAAGTTCGAAGGGTTAACATACAGGACAAGAGAAAGGCTATTTCTGTATCTGAGACTTCAGTGGGAATGATTTACAGTGAACATATCTCAAAAGCAACCTTTTTATCTGTCTCTGCCTGCAGAAAAATTTATGATGACGTAAGGATATCTATAATGGCACAATTTACATGGCACCTTTTGGCTGATGAGAAATAGCAGTCTCAAAATGACTAAAGAGATTAGGAATTTTAGCCTTGTTTTCAGAAATAATGTATTCATAGAATTGCTGACAATTTTTTCTGGTTTAATCATTTCACCAAGGCATTTATTACATGTATGTCAGACCCTAAAATAATAATGCAAATAGAAGCCTTATCAATCAACTGGTTAAGTTTTAATGCTCTTTGGTTCAGCTTTTTTTTGTCTTTCAAATGAATTTGGCAGCTTCATCTGTTGTTGCTTAAAACAGCTTGAAGATGTGCTAAATGATTCTATGCTGTCTGGTATAACTAGCAAAACTAAGTGCAAAAAAGGCAGAAGTGTAATTTCTTAAGTATCAGTGGTGCATTGAGACTTAAATCCTATTGATATTTCACTCAGACTTTAGGTTCTAAATGCCCAGATTTTCTGAGTCAGTAGCACTTGAACTTCTAGGACACTTAAATGCTCAGTATTACTTCCCTCCTTTGCTCTGAGTTCAGCTCAGGTATTTTAGATGTGAGAACCTAAATCCTGGTCCCAAGCAGAGTTGGTACTGTTAAGATTGCTTGAAGCCTAAACTTTTTGGAAAAACTGATGCATTTCTTCAGATACTGTTGGAGAGGTTCCTAAGTTATCAAGAGAGAAAATTTTGATGAAACTAAGAGAGCACTTGGGGGTTGTTGATGACCTGGTATTAGGACACTCATGTGGCAGTGGGAGTCCTCAGTTCAGTCAGATGTTCTTCCTCAAGACAAGCAGCCCAGCCCAGCCCACAATAGTGGGGTAAGATTTCCATTACAAAGCTCTCGATTTGAGGACTGTATCTGTAACAGATTGGTTTGGTTTTGTTGTTTTTTTTTTTTGTTTGGGGCTGGGAGGACAAAAAGAAGTCATTGGCAAAAAGTCTCTGCTTTATGGTAATAGGGGTTTTTTTATTATATTTTTTATTTTTTTAAATCCATAAATACTGGACTTTTTGCCTCCCATTCTCCTCCTAGTATGCAGGGGTACTTTGGGGTTCCTAGTGAAAGGCTTCTTGTACTTTAAGGGTAAAGAGACAAAATGTTAAGCGATGTCCATCTCTCCCTCACAGAGCAAAGCCACACTCTTGTTTCCAAGGTTTCATAAAACCAGTCATAATGTCTTTATGCTTCTGTATTCCATCATCACTTTTTCATTGAGTTCTCATTGCTGTGACTCTACTACCTGTGAACAATTTTGTGTGTCCTCAGGTGTTACATCCTTCAGAAAGGCAATGGTAAAGATCAGTTATAATATCCTCTGTGACCTTTTGGTTTATCATTTTAAATGACCTGCAGCAGACTCTGCCTAAGGCATGCAGTTGCTTTGTGGTACAGTGGTTCCAAATGTCAGTATTCTGCACGTATTTTGCACGTAGTTGTTTGTTAGTTTAGATGGAGATGGGGAAGTCTGGTGTGTACCTCAAGGGGATTTGATTTCAGGTGAGACCAGCTAATGAAATAAATTGTATGGTGTTAATTGCGAGATAACACTGTATATAATCACTTCTGTGGTGACTACATGCCATACCAAGGATACTACTGCAAAAATCACCCAGATTGATGAAGAATGAACTGGACAAGCACAGCAGTGATGGAACCAGAGGTGGCTTCTTAATGCAGAAACCCAATAACACACACCAATTTTTCTGCCCTAAAGGGCAGAAAGTCATGGACTACATTAATTCAATGGACTTTTACAGTAATGGTGCATAGATTCAGGGAATGGTACCTGTATATATACATGTGTATATATCAAAGGACCAAGAAGAATGATGGTGGTTACCTGTATTGGAAAGTGTGGGACCTAGGCATGACATAAATGGTACAGAATAAGAGGTGGAAAGTGTTCTGGTTTTGGCTGGGATAGGTTTAATTTTCTTCCTAGTGGCTGGTACAGTGCTGTGTTCTGAATTAACCATAAAAATACTGTTGATAATGCACTGATTTTTTTAATTGTTGTGCAGTACTTACCCTCAGTTGAGGATTTTTCAGTTTCCTGTCCTCTACCAGTGAGGAGGTGCACAAGAAGCCGGGAGGGAGCACAGCCAGGATAGCTGACCTGAATTGTCCAAAGAGATATTCCACACCACTTTTTTTATTTTTATTTATTTTCATTATATAAACTGGGGAGTTGGCCAGGAAGTGCCGATCAACACCCAGGGAAGGACTGGGCATCAGTCAGTGGGTGGTGACCAATTGTGTTGTGCATCACTTGTCTTTCGTGGGTTTTATTCCTCCCTGTCTCTCCTTTTCATTACAATTTTTATTACATTTTACTTTATTTTGATTATTCAGCTGTTCCAATCTCAGCTCACAGGTTTTACCTTTTTCCAGTTCTATTCTCCATTCCACTGGGTGTGAGATGGGGAGTGAGAAAGCTGCTACATGGTATTTAGTTGTTGGCTGGGGTTAAACCACAACAACAACTTAAAATGTGGAAATACTTAGAGTATTTTGGGTCTGCCTAATTGGTAATTAGCTAAAATCCTCTGATAATCACCAATGAGACTTGCATGCCTTTTTCTAGGGAAAATGCTGCAAACTCTAAAAGGCTTTGGGATTTTAATTTCATTGCAAAAAACCCCCTCAGAGTAGGTGAAAAAGCTGTGTAGTGCTCGGGGAAGGTCATTAAAGTTTTCAATTTAAATTGATTACAAGGAAATGATATGCCAGAGGAAAAAACAATAGATGAAAAGAAGTGTCCTGGATGGCAAGAAAAGATGAATGCTGTATGTTTTCCCCACCTCAGATTGTCCATGACAAAGTATGATTGTCTAATATCTCAAGACGAGGAGGCTAATACAAGGCCATAAATCACAGTGAACAGCTTTTCAAATAATAACTCAGTCTGCCTTCTCGCTAATAGGCCCCAAGTTAGGACCCTGAAATACTGAAAATAAGGCAAGCACTCACCTCCATGTGGGTGACAATGACTTTTACATAACCTGTATTCACATATTGTCTGGGGAGACAGCTGAGAGCAAAGCATATTGCTAATACAGCAAATTTGTAGCCTGTTTGTTAGTTGCTTATATGTAAAGATTATTAAGAAAACTTATGGAAGAAGCATTTTGTATGGTTTAGCTAACATCCATTATTTAAACTCATATAACCCATGTAAGTATAGAACTGGGTTTCTGGGAATATTGTTTGTTGTATGATTAGATTCCCATGCTTCCACAGCAAATTTTAAAGTTGGGTCTGATGCTCATGCATGAGATATCATTATTGTATCTTTCTCTTCTGACTTTTCCTTCACCCAGCCTTACTGACTCCGAATCTGAGACAGAAAATGTGCTTTTTCATGTAAGAGGCTTGTATGACATAAAAGACCACATATAAGCTCTAATAAAACGTATATTTAAGTCTTTTCTTCCCATAGTTAAAATTTTAAAGGATCCAGACAAAGAACAGCAGAACAGAAGTGTGAGAGAAATATATTCATAATCTATGGGCATTTTGAACTGTATAACTAGGAAGATTAAGATGTCTCATTCTCTCTGAAAGAATTATCTCGGTGAGAGCAAATGAGTAACCTTGTTTTAGGTAAAATCAAATATCTGGTATGATGACAATGTGCAAGAATTTGTGCACAGCCAACACACTAATAATTTCACTGGTGGAAAGACATGCAGGTCCAAATATCAGATACGTGGTTTGTAACTAAAATTTCCCTTTTCCAAAGAATTTCCATATCAATATCTAGTTAAAAGGAAACATCTTTTCTTTCTTTCAATTGCAATAGAAAATTGAGAAACAAAGCACTTCCTTCTGATCTAAGTTTATTTGTATGCATTTTTTTGTTGTTGTTGGAACTTGGAGTTTGTGAAAAACTCCCAAAATTTGGAATTAATTTTTTTTTTCAAACAAATTAAAAATACTGAATCATAGCAAATCTTGTTTATTTTGTTAGCCCTTGTATTTCTGAAGTTAAGAATTTGGTCATGAGTTCAAAGAAAAATGTTATCATTTTGCAAAAATCAGTAGATGTTAACAGCTAAATAATAGTTATAAAGTAGAGGAGACAATTTGCAGAAATCTGAAATTTTAGTACATCCTCACTGCAAGATTTAAAAGATGAAATGTATTACTACAAACAGAACTATGAAATAGAACTGAAACAAAGTGTCTCAGTGACTGTTGAACTTTACAGCAATGTTGTCAGTTAAGTCCAAAACCTCTGAAAATCTATCACTTGATGAACTGAACAATGTTTTACTTATAGTACTTGTTGTCTTAGCAACTAACTATATTTGATTAATATTAATTGGAATAATTTGATGGATTACTCAGTGGGATAACAGGACTACTTGATTCTCTTTTGAGCTCTGCTGGTATTTAACTTCTCTGCTTTTAGTACTTTTCTTGCATCTAAAAGAGAGTCTTTCCATCAGGTTTGAGATCAGAGGTGGAAAAGCACAGTACTGACAATTATTATTACTGAAAGGTGCTGAGATATTGCAAAACTAGTTGAGCCTTTGTGTACCTCGCCAAGTCTCCTCACACCATCTTACTTCCTCTTGAAACCTTAGTAATTTTTTTACATATATTTCTTAATTAAAGCAAAATGAAAACAACTTATTATAAATGCGATAATTTAAATGCAAAAGAACACTGAGTTTGGCAGAGAAAAAGTGAAGTAAGAACTTAAGGGACTGGAGCTCTGAAGTCCTATTTCCTTTACACAGATTCTGAAACATGAGAATAAGGTAGTGTGTTCATAATTTTTAACTTGATTATCTTCTGTTATAGAAGAATTAAACCATATTTTTTGTCATTATATAGCTTTTCTGGTAATTCAAAAACAATTTTTCATCCATTTTCCAACCTTAGAAGCAGTGCCAGCGTTTAGTCCCTCTTTCATGTAAAGAACATGAAAACAACTGTACAAAACCAAAACCTTTTTCAATGTAAATCTGGAACAATCTCACATAAAGTGAAAGTATAGTCAAAATAAGACATTTACACTCAAACTAGTTCAAACAAACAAATGAATCAATGAGCTAAAATGTCTGTTTCTCAGAGAAAGCAACCTTAAGCTTTATAACTGTCTTATAAACCCCAAAATGCCAGTTGATAATCTTGATCACCAGTGATCCTGGATTGTTTAAGATGAAGGGAAGATTGTCTAATGTACAGGCAGTAAAGAGAAAACTCTCCTTGTATGACATTTAAATATCTGTCTTATGCTTGTCCTACAAGACAGAATCCTTTTCTCGTAAGAGGTACACAAGGAGATTAAGACAAAATGTCATTGATTCGCTGCAGGTTAATCCTCCTACAGGGGAAGATTTATTTATGTACAATTACTTCAAAATATTCTCTTTAATGTCATTCTTTTAGTTGTCTTGCCTTAAGTTTTAAAATGATTCTCTGGTACAGAAGTCCCTGTCTATCTTAGATGCAGGTTGTTCTGTAAGCTTAGTCCTCTTACAACTAATTTATTTTGCAGGGTGCAGACCATCTTTCTGGAAGAAGTCCTGTCCTCTACATGGGGCAAAATACTCTCAAGGCTTGCTCAGTATTGACTGGCTAGCATGGACCTCAAACTCACACTTTTGAACCACATTTGGTTTGGTATATGAAATAAATCCTGTCTCAAACTACCAAATTCACTTCCAAATTTTAAATATTTTACTGAATCAGAGCATTTGCATTAAAAAAAAAAAAAAAAAAGGAAAAAATTTCAAATTACAGAGAAATAATTTAGAATGAAGCTTTCTGTAAGAGGTAATTTGTGCAAAAGTCTTTGTGAAAAATAACTACTTTCAGATAATTCCCAGTCTAAAATGCTTTTAAATTAATTTTCTTTTCAGTGGTTAGCAGATGAAATCCTTATTTTAGACTCTCTGAGAATGCAATACCTGTAAAACTTATTGAGGTAGGAGACTAGAAGGACCAACTAGCTTTAACAGAAACAGTTCCACCGAATGCATGTGTAAAACAAATAGTACTAGGACAAAAAATTACTTTGTACTCTAATCATGATCATATTTCCTGTTGTCAGTTGTACAAAAGCAGTGCATCAAATATCCAAATGAGTTGAGATGTGTTTTGCTGATTATTGCAGCAGATGGTACATCTCAATTAGGGAAAAATATTTTCTGTTGGCTTATTATACTTTTAAATTAAATTCAGTTTGAGTGAAAGATCAAACATAACAAAACAAAGGATTTTTTTCTGGTTCTTTTATCATCAGGCTGTGTATTGCACAGAATAGTAATGTATTCCATTAAGTAGTAACCATGAATGGCAAAACAAACTCCTTATTCCATTTAATTTTTTCCCGCCAAAATATCAGTATTATTATTAAACAAAATATTTTAAGAGCTGGCACTTGGTCAGTGAAATTAATTTAGTTTGAGTTGCACAGAAGTTACTTGGGATTAGAAGGGATGATGGAAAATACATCAATTGTGTAGGAGAAAAGCAGCAGGTTGTTCAAGAGGTGACATTATCTGCCACTGCCTTGCATGAAGGGCAGCTGGTTGCACAAGGGATTATCTGACTGTGAGTTTTACCAGATGTGATTTATTTTGCATCTAATTTTTAGAAAAGTACCTGTTGGAATAGTAAAACTTAAGTCACTTACCAGATATGGCAGGCACACTATCGTGGTGAGAACAGTAACAAAATATAAAAATAATAACTTCTTGTTGTGTTTGCTTATTTTGCAAAAAAATTAGTTTCAGAACCACAATACTGAATTGAGGAATTACACTTACTTCTGTTTCATTTGATCCAAAGCTTTTGTCACGGGAAATACAATTTTCTATAAATTGCATTAAAATCTGTAGTTATAACAGTGTAAGGTGAACTAGTATTTCATTGGAAACTATCATGTGTCTGAGAAAACTGAATACTAGGAATTCACTAAATCCTCTCAGACAGGTATCTTGAGGATATAATATTAACTGCTACAATTAACACTGATTATGACTTGGGTAGCCTTAGAATTATTAGAAAAAGGATTAAATCATCTTTGATTTGACAGCTCCTATTGAGGAAGTAAAACCAAAAATATTTGTGTTACTACTGCTGTGATGTTTACTCAGAGAAAACGTACTTTCATACCAATCCTTTCATTTGGAATAGATCCTTAATCAATCAAATTTTAACAGTAGTCCTTGCATTCTTCTGCTTGGAAGACTATTCTGTAGTATTCTGGACAAAAAAAGGAAATGAATTTGAGGGATTCTGAGGGAAATGGGTCACATTTATTCCTGCTGCAGCCAACCTCTTTATCGATGGATAATGAATTATATAAAAAATGAGTTTTGTCTTACATTGAAGATGAAGCTGAAATTCTTTCAAAAAACCACAAATGGGCAAAAGTGGTTTTCTTAGTCATTTTCTACCTGAATGCTAAGTGTTTGTTATGGTACTTCATTTATCATTCTCAATATTTAATTTTAAGACAGCTTTTGCTGTTTTATACTTCCTGTTGCTATCAGGTCAAAGCATTTCTGCCAGGAACATTTGGAACAGGCAGTTCTGCTTTTGTCTGAACTATTTTCATTATCTTCTGTTTTACAGGGGTTTTTCTGTATCAGAGTATTTTCAACTATCAGGAATATTGCATGGAATAATTATAAACAATTATTTATAAACAATTATTCTCAACTAAGTTTGAGAACATATTATGGCTTTCTACAAAGGCTCCAGGGCAACCATGAAAGTGACAAAGTATTCTCTGTCTATTGTCCCTGGCTGTGAAAAATAGTAGCCTAAAGACTTTGGATATTTGAAACTTCATTTATTTTTTGGTTTGTTATAAAGAATTAAATACTAAAATATGGTTGAAACTGAGATCACGGGATATTTTGCTTTAGTTCATTCAGCTGAAATTCCTTTGAAGTGTGTTTCAGAATACCAAACTATCCCACTGTACTGTGTTTAGTAAAAATGCTTGATGTGTATCCGCAAGTGTTTTGCAGTTGTGAGAACTGGCTTTGGGGACACTGGTTTTATTTGTGGAAAATTGACTGTATTATTCAGGTTTACTGAATAATACCTACTGAAAAATGTGGCTGTTTTGATGGTGGCTAAAGGCTTTAGCTCAGTATACAACATGCAGTTTTTCTGCTGACCTCTGTACATAAGTTGGTGGGCAAGAAGCACAAGGTTCCTGCTGTATAACTGGCCATCCTAGCACTTGTTACTGGAAAACATTTTTGGCTCTTCAGGTAGAGAAGTCAGTGCTTGGATAACTTGGTGAAACTAAATTATTTCTGTGCTCGAGCTAAATTTTCCAGGTCAGGTTCAAAGAATGTTAGTATATCTAAATTACTTGGTTGGTTCTTGGAGAGAGAGAACACAATTTTTCATAGTTGCCTAACTTTTGTTACTTACTCTCAGAAGGTTTCAGTCACTTGGACAGCTATTCTCCTTGTTTAGTGTTAAAGACAATGAATACTGACTACAATGAGAGTAAATGAATTGTTGTCTTAGGGTATAAAATAATTAGAAGTTAAAATACAATGAGATTTTTCTTCTGTAGAAATGTTTCAACTGACAAGCATAAGTTCAGGAAAAAGAGATTATGAAAGTCAGTATTGGTCAGGACAGCACCAGAGCTTTTTCTCTCAACCATTTTCTTTGACAATCAAGGATAGTATCAGTGGATTTCTTTCATCTTCATCCTACTTTTTGGGGGAGGCAGGAGGGGTGCTATTTTGTCTTGTTGTACTTAGAGAAAACATCAAAAAATGCAAAATCTAAAATGTAAAATTTGAATGGCAGTGTTAATTTACCCAAACTATGTGTATTTCTATGCATGAGTACCAGTTATCTATTGAGTAAGAAGAAGGATCTGAAAATCTCAGTACAGCATGATGTTAGCTGGAATTGATTTATGTTTAGTTTTGGTTTTACTTTTATCAGGTGCAACTTTGCTCTTGCATATTTTACTTAAGAATTTCCTTTTATAAAGGACTTTATTTTGCTCAGCTGGTCCCAGTTTCAATGATGTCAGCTAAGCCAGAGAACCTGAATGTCTGTCCTTTATGATGTCCCGTATTTTGGCCTTGATTTAGTGGTGTTGCTTACACTGTCAATTATTAGCAGATACTGCTGCTGCTCTGCTCTTTGATCCTTTCAGCCTTTCATTCTGCCACGTCTGGTGAATAATGATGATGGGGGGAGCAAGGTCTGCTTTGTTCAAGGACTACAGGCCACTTGACATGCATTACTTCTTCAGCAATGCTTTCTGTTATTTATGAATGTAAGGCCTGATTCAAAAGTAGTGTAGTGTCAAATGAATACAAATCCAGAAAGTATAATGGGGTTTGGAACAGGCCTTTGTATTGTGTTCTCCAAAGCAAAAAATAATGGTGAATAACTTTCAACTCTGTACAATGACACTCGTAATGCTGCAGGACTGGAAGCAAAGAATGGTCTTCCAGCTTTACTCAGCAGCCTACTGAGTTCTTTCAGTGAGCCACAAAGATAAATATTGGTCAATAAACTGTGTCAAAAAGAAGAAAGAAACCCCCAGAATTACATCTCAATTACCACTGGATTTAGGGTTAGGCACGGTTAGAATTATTTTTCTGACCTCTGCTTTGCTCCTCAGACATTTGTCTGATACAATTCTTGTGAGCGTGTTCTAATTTAAAGTTTGGGGGGGGAGTCACTGGTATATAGCCAACAATAGTGATGAGTTTACTTGTCCTGAAAAGGAGAAATTTGGTCCATGTCTTTCCTGCAAGTTTCTGAGTGCTTGCTGGCTGCCAGCCTGCCTTGGCTCTGATGGAGCAGCCATAGGACAGCCAGTGTTCAGCTTTGGCCTGAGTTCTCCCAAGGACAGGGCAGGAAATGAGTCTGTGCAGATCTGTTGAAGAAACATAGTAAACACAACTTTAGTATCCTACTGTTGATTTTCAGAGTATCATCATGTACACAGTCCGGTAGATGAACGATCCTATCCATTAAAAATAACAATAATACCACCTTTTCTCCCACATTCAATTAAAGATTAAACTTAAAACTTTAAATACATTTACACTGTTGTATATATTTTTCCCTTACACATTTGGACATTGCCAGATAAATTATGTACTCAGACTCGCTTTGAGGCATTTTCACCTATCGTTAAAACTAGTTTATTCTGAAATCACCTAAGCCTAATTAACCAAATTGGCTGTAGATACTGCTGTAACAATTTGGCCTTTGTAATTACATGAGGTCTTTAAACCAGAGATTATTAATTGTAAAAAGTTGATATTTAAGTGTGTGCAGAGGGTGCAGGAAGTGCAGAAGGTAAGTTGATATTTAAATGTGTGTGTTGGTATAGAGAGAGCATGAAGTACAGAAGGTAAAAGAACTGGAAACTGTTCAGATGCTTGCACATGCTTTCTGTTTCCTCTCTATGGCATAAATGCTTCCAACCAGCAAGAAAGTTAATGTTAACTAAACGTACATTAGAGTATGTTTGTGTCCCAGTAAAGTAGTAGAATTAGTATGAGAGAAAGAAGAGTGAAGAATAAAGAAAGCATATGCTGAGGCAATGGTGTTAGCAGAAAGAGACCTTAAATAAGCTTCCATTTAATCCTCTTCATTGTAAGTTTGTATATAGATTTCTCTTGTAAAGGTGGCTGAGATAAATATTTCCCAATGTCTTCTTTTGTCATTGTTTCAGACTCCCACTGCAAATGCATTGTTGTTTTGACTTAATGCAAGCAATGTGCTTTTTTTCTTCTTCGTTGTGGGAACTGACTAGAACTGCAGTGCCTTTTGACCCTGAAGGTGTTTTAGGTAGAGTCAAGTCAGTTTTTGGGGCAGGTGAGCAAAACCATCAGCTTTCTTATTGTCACTCCTACTCATAATCCTTTTTTAGGTAATAGCAGTGATTCTTGTTCTTTCATTACTTCCGTAGTCCTATATACAATATGAAATTGCTATTTAATACTGTGAGTCTACTGGGAAATAAGGTAAAGATTTGGAAAACAGTCATAGAAAGAGTCAAACTGAAAAATACTGATGGCTAAGTATCCTGTTTACAGCATTAAAAAAAAATAAGGTACATTGGATGGCCAGCCTGCAATGCACCTGGCCTCTTGAGCAAAGATCCTCTCCCTTTCCAGCTGGTTCAGACTTATTCCAAATTTTGTCTATTGGTCTTCTGTGTGACTGTTACTGAGCAAAAGCTTAATGAATACAGTTTTTGCTGGTGTTTCCCTCCCTCTCCCCAATACTTCCCTTGTCTTTACTCTCACCAGATAGATGAGAAGAAAACAATATAAAGGCAAATAATCTGTCTATTATTATGCTCTCCCAAAGACATTAGTGAAGCTGGTAAAGAAAAATTGCTTTGCAAATTAAATACATTTTTGTTTGCTGCTTCAAAATGGTGTATCTCAACCTGTGCCTGACTTATGTCAGGAATTATGGAATCAAAGACTGTGATAGAATTTGATCTGAATTTGGATTTAAATGAATATTGGGAAAGAACATACAAAAATACAGAAATCTAGTCCCATGAAACTGCACTTGCAGTGGTGGATCAGTTCTAAAAGACTTTCCATTAAGCATGAGTTTGTGTGCTGGATTTTTGCCCCCTGACAAGATTTGTCTATATACTTAGTACAGTAATAATTGTTGTTTTGACTGTGTATGCAGTGTACACACATGCAACATGCTACAGCTATTTGTATTACAGTTATACTGGCAACACTAGGAAAGTTCAGAAGGTCTAAAGACTGAAATAGTAGCAGCCAGTTCCTTTTATTCCATGGTCATCCCATGGAAAGGCTATTGTAATTTAAATTATTGCTATAAACTAGAAGGAAGTTGTGTATCTCTTAGTTTTAAAGCAGAAACTGAGAAACCAGAATCCTGATAGAGCAGCTGTGGATTTTTTTTTTCCAGCCAAACAGCAATTTTTGCTTAAGGAAAAAATAATATTATTTGGGTAAAAATAGTCCATAAGCCACCTGCCTACCTCGTATTGGAATCTCAGCATTAAAAAATGTAATGAAATTTAAGAGACTGCTGAGAAAAAAACTAGCACCACAGCTGATTTATGGGATCTATATATTTAAAACTTGACCAATTGACAGAGAGTTAAGAACATAATTGTTAGTAACTTTTTGTGAATAAACATTGAAAATTAAGAATAATTTTTTTCTTGCAAAAGAGCTTGTAACCTGGCATTATGTTTTACCTTTGAGAAAGGAGAAATTTAGACTGAACATCAAGAAAAGTTTCCTGGCAAGAAGTTGTATTAGACAGTGGAACTGAATCTCCAAGGAAGAGATAGGAACCCACTACGTTCAGACATTTAAAAGAGAGTGAGAAAAATGGCAGAAAAACAGTAACCATGTACAGCTGTTGCACACTTGGTTATTAACCTGACATGCTTCCTTCATTTCCACCTTTTGTAACTCCATGGTTTATTAGTCTGCAAACTCTTTCCTCTGCCCTCTGATACCTTCAGGACAACCTCCATGCAATTTGTAAAAACACATTTCTTACAAAACATGTGTAGCTTTTGTTCTATGGCAGAATACTATCCAGAAACCTCTCTTATGAGGTCACTTGTCTACCCAGACTTCTGCTATTTCTGTTGTTTTTATTTCATAAGGCTCTGACAAAAATGCAGTTACTTTCAGTTTGTAAACACTGGTTAGAAATATTTTTTTCTGTATCAAAATATGAAAATTCACCCTAATTAGAATAATCCTAAAATGTACTGAGTTGGGCCTTTCAGGAGAAAAATGTGTGTGTTCGTTCTGCTTCCAGAGATTTTAAGACTTAAGCTGTTTAGCAGATGACTTTTTTCATGAGAATGTGAAACAAAAGAAAAAGACCTGTAACCTCTGTTGAAAAATGGACACAAATTCTTAGAAAAGTCATGTTTTAAAAGATTTTTTTTATGAGTCCCTTACTCAAAGACTACTTTCCAGCAGAATTCATAAGCTCAAAGCCTGCTCAACTTTATGAGACTCCTGTTCATTCGCTTTATAATGACAGTTAATTTTCAGCCTTGTCTGAGGTGTCAGGGCTGTCAGCTGTGAGGAGAAGGATTAGCAAGCAAGCAAGCAAGTCAGAAAAAACATTCTCCCCAGTGTGTCTCGTGTGTTGTCAGTGGCCTTTCAGCAGAGCTCCCTTCCGTGCAGCTGCTGTGCTGTGACATCATGATGTGCGCTAGAAATCCCTGCAGACTTTTGCTGGGTAATTTGCTGGGAAATTTAGTCCAGCCTGGTGTCAGCGCTGCACTTTTAACTATTTTGTTACTTTAAAGACTAGCAAATATTTGTTTATAAACATGAAATCTTTGTTTACTAGATGAAAAAAAACCCCTGTGTTGAATGTAACGTTTTTCCAAGCTACTCTATCAGTGGGATACTCTCCAGAATATTCCAGTGGTATGTTATGGGAACTTAAGTTACCGGTCAGTAGTAAACTATTGCCTTGATATAAAATTTGAGGAAATGTGGAATTGAGAGAACAGTTCTTCACTAGGTGTTTGGGTTTTTTTTCTTCTCTTCTGAAATGAGTATGTTTGATAATGCAAGGCTTTCTACCTACAAAGAGATCAGAATAAGGGTTATTCACCTCTTCTTGCAGTCATCTATTTAATAATGCTCACAGATTACCTTGAGAATTGTCTGAGGACTGAGGCTAACTTTCTGGCTTTTTCCCTGAGCCAGTGGAGGTTGGTTGGTTGGTTCATTAGAACTAAGTATTTCTTTGTTGATCTGTATCTGTGATAGCCAACAAATGGAAGTCATAATGTCGATGTTGCAGAAAATCAATTAAAAAGCAACAAGTTCAACAAATTCCTTCCTCTTCCCTAATCAATACTGAGATTAAAGTGTCAGATAAAATCCTTTGAGTAGTTTCTTGTAGTTGAAATTAAAGACAAACATATAAGAACATCTTTTACTTTCAGTTTTTTTCTCACAGCTCTTTAGTGCTACACAGTTAGGAGAAACAAGTCACTTACCAGAAATTAAAAGTTATTGTTGTCAAACAAAATTACCTTCTATATGCAATGGACATGGTAGCACTCTGAGTAATAGAGCACCTCATAGTATTTTGAATGCTATGTGGGCTGAATTATCTACAAAGGTTCCTGCTTCTTAGTCAGAAAATTAGTAGTAAGTAGTTTTTTTGTTGTTTTAAAGGCAAATTGATAATCCTCATCATGTGTTAATTCTAATAATTAACAATAGTCAAACGGTAAATAAAAGATGTATAACATACCTACTTTTAATATGAATATTGAGATCAGAAAACTGCTATGTTGCCCAAATAAAAGAGCAAATTATCTTCCCCCCCTTATACTTACTATTGATTCGCAGGCTGAAATAAGGGCATATGTTGAATCAATCTGCCTGAAGTTTTAGAAACTGGAGGACAGTTTTCAAGACCTGTTTTAGATTTTGATTGTAATGTCGAAGTTGCAAGCTGCTGTAACGATGTGATGCAAACACTCTACCTTTGTACTGTAACTACAAGGGAGAGGTGGGAAAGTTGTCCCTGCAGATATAGTGAGAGTGCAGAGGGGAAGGGCAGAAAACCCCTTGGTAAATACAAGAACAAAAAGGAGCAGCTTACAAAACCCAGTGACAGACCTGCCTATCGAGAAAAAGACGCAGATAGTTCTCCAGAAAGTTCTGCTATTGGCATCTTCCCGCTCCTTGATATCCCAAGCAACTCAGCATAGCTTTATAAAAGGTTTGTCAACTCCTAGTTCCCATAAATGTCTCTCCAAATCATTTATGTTGCTCTCTGGTTTGTTGGTAAATTTGAATAATAGGGGAAAGCTTTCAAATCCCTGTGAGACTGCGTAAGTTATAAATTAATTTAGTGATTGGCAAAATGTAAACCTTTAAATTTAAGCCTAAACCAAGATAGAGTCACCTTTCATATCCAAGAAATTAATTAGTCTTTGACCAAAAATATAGCTCTCATCTTGGCTTTGAGCCATATTTTAACCATGGCATCCATCTGGAAAACCAGGAGTATGACTCTTCCCTGATGCCCTCTTCCCACATTTTTCATGATTCCTGTTTTATGAGAAAGATAAGACAATCTAGACCTTTGGCCCCATGCTTTACAATACACCTGAGACATTCATTAATGGTCTAGAAATTATTTGTGTGTCATGTCTTATTGGTTAAATATCACTTCCTTATTTATGGCTTCATGCTTCTTTCTAGTGCTTTAGACATTTATATTAACTGGCAAGGGAATGCTTAGTATAAGATTATATAGACAAATCAGCTTTAAAGCAAAGTTATATAGAGCTTACTCTAGTGGTACTCTCTTTACTCCCTACAACTTTTTTTCTTTTTTGGTGTTTATATCTTCAGCCAACTGGATTTATTTTTTTAGAACTGAATTTAAATGCCGCTTTTCTGCCATCCATATCTGTAAAGGACCACAAGTGTGCTGTAAGGTTTTTTCTGTTTTCCTCTTGCATGTATGGAAGAATACTTTTATTTTGTAAACTGAGATGGGAGTGTGATGGTTTAATGATAAGCAATTTTGCAGTGGCTCTGATACTGCTGATGCCGAGTTCTCATTGGGAGATGAGACATTAACCACCAATTGCCCTCTGCAACTCACTGATAAGGGACCAGACACACACATTTATAACTAACTTTACACCCTAATGCAGGTGCTTGTAGACATTGTTCATACCCATTAGTATGCACAGTATTAATTTTAGTAGAGAACACTAGGAAGAATGCTTCTGTTTTGGACTGGACACGTTTGATTCATGTATATCTGCTCCATTTGGAAAAACAGAACCTGATTAGAGTCTCTAAGCTGCACACTGTGGCATCACTAGGACAGGGAAATACCATATTTTTTCAGAACTTTCAAAGAATTTATTAAGAAATTTTTTTCTTTTACTGCTTTTGCCAAACATTACACTTTGTGCAGTCACACTTTTTGGGACAGTGTAGTTTTAAGTTATACTGTGGGGTTTGTCCACACTTTGAATATCAGCTGAAGGGATTATTTTTAACTTTGTTTTTGGTGAAAATATTCCTGCCCTTTAAGTATCAGCTCTACTCAGGAGATGAGTTAGCTATGAAGCATTAAGTCTCTTTCTTTGCCCATCTTTTACTTTTGAGAAACCAAAATAACATTTCCTAAAACCTTCAACTAGGAAAACTGTTTTCCTTCCTTCACAGTATAAAAGTAGCAAGTGTAGAGTGTTGTAATAAGCAAAGATTCATATGTCAATAAAAATACACTTCAACCATTCTGCCAAATCAGACATTTAATACTTCATACAGATTTAGATGTTTCAATTTTTAAGAAAGAGTTTTTTCAGCATTTTTTTCCTAATCTTGTTTGTTTATTTAAGTAGTTTCCTCTTTGACTGTGTTACTTTTCATGGTAAATATCGAAGTTATACCTGAACCTTCATCATCCTGATAACTGTTTCTGCAAAAGTTGCTTTGATTTGCCTTACTGTTTGCTAAGGATTTCACTAATTGGTTTAATGTTTTAATTACATAACACTGATTTTTAAATTAATTTTAATTAATTTTTTAAAATTAATTTTAATGTGATTTTAAATTATTTTGCTGCCCCATTTTTGAGCTAGGATTCCATGCCCCGATGTCTTTTAATATTGCCTTGTTCAGTCATAGTTGTTTAAAGAAAACCAAACATATGTCTGGTTGTATATGTACATGTATAGTGTTGAGTGTGATTTTAAATTAGTTTAGTCACTGTTACTGATTTTGGTGCTCCAGTAAGAAGAACAGTTGATTGTATACTGTCTTCACAGCATTTTTGTAACCCAACAGAGGATTTGTTTTGAAATTTATTATTGACATTAACATATGTGCAAAACATTAGCCAGAGGGGTGGTTAGGATTTCCACTTAAATTGAAGCAGCAGTTTGTGCCTCTTCTCATTTCCCTGGGACAATGCTTAGCCTCATGTTGAGTGAATAAATAATAAATCTATTAAACTTTCTCCTAAAGTAACTTCACTGTGTACTTATTTTACTTCTGACTATTTTTTGACTCGCTTGCAAGTATTTGAGACCGGCTCTGTTTTCCATTTCATCTGTACTACACGGATTTGCAAGGTCTCTTCTTAGGTTTTTGGGAAGGTATTGAGTCTTCAGTTATCTGAGGTCTCAGATGATGAAGTTGGAGTCTGCATGTAGTATCTGCTTGTTCACTTTTATGTTCTCACTGTGCTTTTTTTTGTGTCCGATCACTCTATTTTTGTATAAATAATGTATTTTCATTTTTTATTGATGTGAGGAAGAAATATCAGTAATTTACATTACAATCACATAGTATTTGAAAAAATGCAATTGAACAACTTACCTCGTGTTTTGGGCCTTGTGAAACCACCTCCCTGGAAAAGCACAGCTTCAAAAGTCTCAGGAGAAGGAGTCATGTCCTTGTCATTTACATTAATTCCCAGACTTCTGAGCTGTGCCTGCTCCTACCCGGCTTGCTGAGTTTGTATCTGCCTTTACTACTGGCTCTTCAGCAGTTCTGCAGTTTAGAGCAAACCTCTAAATCCTTCTAATTCCTTTCTCAACCAACATATTCACCTTAAAAAACAGTGAATGCCCTCTCGGGGGGTTTCATTATTTCTTTCAGTGTTACATGAGAGTGCAAAGAAACTGTAGAACAATGTAAAAACAAACCCAGAGAGGAGAAAAACAGTCTCCTCTTGCTGTCCGTTGGTGTGGATTTAATTCTGTGGTGATTTTTCCTTTACAATGTCAATGAGAATAAATTATTTTGAGTTATAAATGGAAAATCTGTCACCTAATGTCTGCAGAGAACAACCTACAGGATGAAGTTTTCTGTTGTTTAAAATAAAGTGGGCTGTTTCTTTTATTTTCTTGGAAAGACAAATTTTTCCTGAATGATAAGATTTTCCTGAATCAAGTTATTGGACTGTTCATTGGCCTTGATGCATGCTTTAAAACAGGTCAGCAGAATTAATCTGTAATCAATCTCTTAAAGATATTCTGAAGTTTAGAATGCATTCAAGAAAGTGATAATAATTTGTTTAAAAAAAAAGCATTTCTAAACAAAAGCTACTTTTGACGATGAATGTACAGGACTAGCACATAGCTGGATAAACAGCCTTTGGATCTGATTGAGGGAGACTTCCAGGTGTTCGTCAAAATCTTGCCTTTTCATGCCCATACTCCAACTGTGACAGTGCAAAATCCTTAAAATAGAGATGCAGTTTGCACACACTTGATATAATATTTCCATGTGCAACTTGGTGTAGCAGTTGTTCTGAACTTAAAAAAAAACCCCAAACAACAAATCAACAACCCATAACCCAAACACTGAAACAACAACAACAAAAGCCCCAAACAGTTTTACAAGTTGCAGATATGAGACTGCAAGCAAATCTTACACCTGCAATATCTGAGAAACAGGTGGTCAGGGAAATTGTTAGTACACAGTTAACCTGCTTGTCTCTTAGTGGTATCAGTGGAAGAACGAAAAATTTTGTTTGCTTTACAAATCAACGTTAAAATGTTTGTAGCTAGTTGTTGAATATGGGAAAAAATTCTCAGTCTAAATACACTATAAAGTTCTCTTTGTTAGCCACTTTATTACTACAAGTGTACACTTTGCTGCTAAAACACATAATGACATTCTTTGGATGGAGAGACTGTCTTAATGGGAAAAGGAATAGAAGAGACAAAAAAAAGACCTAATGTTTTTGAGTTATTAGAAAGGGAAAAACATTGCTTTCCAAGTTGGTATTAGTTTCATGCCTTGGCAGTTTTGTAGGGACTTAGCAACTAAAAACCAGAGGCACTGTTTTGAAGTCCCAGTTTAGTGTCCATGGTGAAACATCAACTACCATGTGTTGTACCTTCCTGTTTTTCTCTTTTTCCCCTGGTTCCTTTCTCTAGGAGATAAGGAAAGCTGGGGAGAGGAGGTGGAAGCAGGCTGAAAAGTGTCGTTCACCACACTTGTATTAAAAAGCCTGTTAAACACTAACAGCTGTCTCGGTTCCTGCTACAGCTCGACAGAGGGCCAAAAGGGCTCCTGCTGACTGATGATTTTGAGTTTGTCCTTCAGAGGGGCCCAATGCACAGTGACAAACTGGTGCATTGTCCTTCCACTGAGGTAGGAAGTGGAAAGAGCCAAGGTGCTGCGTGCTGGGGAGAGGTGAGTGATGTTTAGGGTTTGCCTGACTGACTCTAATGTAGGTTTTTGCAGAACTACGAACCCTGTTAGTAATGTTTTGCATCACTAACAGAAAAGAAGGACAAAAAAAAGCCTGAACTTTTAAAGTCATGCATTTTAATTATGTTACTGTGGCACTGAATAACACTCTGCTTGAAGTCACTAACAGGAAAGTTCCCACAAATACATATAAAAAGCCCTCCAAAAGAAACTTTAGCATACTGACATTCTCACCATATCTGCACGCATCCAAACAGAAAGTCAGAAATGAAAACACTGGCCAAAACTGAATTGATACTGAATAACTACCATACAGTCAGTTGGCAGCTCAGATGAGTAAAAATTAGCCAAGTATCTTGAAATTTCATTCAGTAATATCAACCAAAACAACTAATTACTGCTGTAATAATTTCTTCCAGAAAGCATGAGAGTACTGAGATGCCTTAAGGCTATATATTGGCCCTTCTGTTTCTGTCATCTCCTGTTTACACTGAATACTCTAGCTAGGTGACTTTTGCTTAGAGTTTGCCCAGTTTATAGCAAGGCTGATTTCATGACAGGACTTCCACTTGCTGTGGTGACTCAAACAGGTTTAATTATTTCTTACAATGGTCATATTTCTTATTCTTTTCCCTTGTAAATTGGATATTTTATTCTGCATCTGATCCTCATTTCAACACAATTTAATTTTGCAGACTCTTTTTCTTTAAATTTCTCTAGAATTTAGAATATTAATTCTGTTCCTATTGAAGGGCCATAATCACTTGTATCCCAGTAAAAAATTCCAGATGGAATATCCGATAGGTGCATTTTTCAGTTGTATCATTCGTTAAGAGATTAGAATCTTCTCAAATATTGCAATATTGTCTCTTGTCTCTGAATAAAAACAGCAGGGATCCATTAGTCTTTTGAATCAATGTGGCAAAAAATCTGAATTACTCAGAAACATTTCAGAAAAGTTTAAATTTTGAGTTCATAAACAAGTGAAGTAGAACATTTCTGGTGTGTTATGTTACTAAGAAGAAAACTATAAATTTGTTTGCTAAGTTCCCTCCACCTCTCCTCTAATCTTCTTGAAAGAAATGGCCTTTCTTGTCTGTAAGTTTGTTTGTGTTCTCTAGAATTTTAGAGAATATGAGAAGAAATTGTCATTAAGGAATAAATTTATATATTTATTTTTCTTTTAAAACTTATATTAATATTTACATTAATGTCTCTCTTTGGCAGTTTTTCAGTAGGACTGGCAAAATGTAATGCTTTCTTTATTGCTTTCTATCCAGAGAGCCCATGTTCTCAGATAAACTGGAGTTCATTTTTTTGCCAAACACTATGTTTTCTTTAATTTTTTGTTTTGCAGAAGTCTTGACTAATTCCCATGTCCATATTGGTCCACTGACATTTCTAAGTTCAACTCATTAAATCTCAGAAGTCTTCTCAAAAAGTCAGTTGGTGACAGGTTGTTGATTAAATATGTTAAATGTGGAAGCAAACTGAGTCAGGTTTGGGTTATGCAATCTGCACCTGAGCTTAGAGGATTCATTTTCATTCCATTTCACTCTGTAGGAAAAGATTCTGTCTCAGTTTCCTGCTTCACAGTAGATGGGGTTACTAAACATTCAGAAAGGTATCTCAAATACTCAGAAGGTGAATGTGTCAAATAAAAGATATATACACATATATACTGACATATATATACATATATATAAGAACATATTTTTTCTGGTGCACAGCTGCACTTTTTTTTTGCTGTGGCTTTTTCAAGTGTATGACTGCACTTTTTTTTTATTATGTCTTTTTTTTTTTGTCACTGTTTTCCCTGGCTTATAAGTGGAAGAGTGGAAAGAGACATTATATGCCATGGGAAATGGATATCACCTGCTTGTATTAGCAAATATCAAGCAAGTTTTATCATTGGCTTCTAAATATATTCAGTTGTTTCTCAGTATTCTGTTCTGTCTATGTGCCTTCATATGTACTGTCACAGTCTGTGATAATACCAGTACCAATAACACTCTGACATAATTTTTTTGTTACACAGAAAATCCAAACAACCTGCTGAATTGGTTTATGTTGCAAAATAATGGGTGGCAATGTAGCTGTTGCAGGCAAATTCTGAAGTCTATAATTTGCATAGATAAGAGAGCTTAGCACTCTTATTCTGACAAAACATGCACAATTAAGAACAAGTTTAATACTTCAGTGTACTTGTATTTTTCTGTATCATATTTTAAAGGTAGTAGAGGCTTTTTTTTTTATTTCTCTCAGTGAAATTCTTTATGGATTGTACCAGAGGGAATATTACCACCTACCAAGTGACTGAAATCTCCTTGTTAATAGGTATAAATTTTTCAGTGTTGACACAAAGCTTGAGCTTTGCACACTTCATGAAACTTAAGTAATGAAAAAGCCTGAAAAACACAGCAACTGAAAGTTAGGAAGAGCTGGATCCTTATCTGAAGAAGTAATCACCACTTACAGTGTAACTGTTCCTTTGACACTCCAGATCTCTTTATAAGAACATGCAGCTCTCTCCAAAGTTTGGAGTGTGGAACAGAAGTCTGGAGCAATTGGTTTCCATCCCTACCTCTGCTGTGATCTTAAAATATTGAAATATTTTCTTGTTTTTCCATGGTAACTCTGTGATAATGTTCAGTAACATTTACTAAAATTGCATTGTTCAAGAGAACCAGCAGTTCAACAGACCATATGTGGTCCTTATATTCATTCCTGTCAATGTGTGTTCATCGGAAAGACGTGAAGCTTCTGCTAAATCGACAGAATTTTGGAAAACAAAAAAAGAATAAACCTGATGGTAGGTTGGTATGAAATTTTTATATTTACAGCATTTTTCTTGTTAAGAGCAAGGTGCGGGCAGTATAGTCCAAATTACGCTTTCAACTCTCTCTCTGTGTATCTGTAGAAAATATGTCTCTTGGTGCTCTCGTGTGCAGAACACTTTCAATCTAAAACTGCATAACATCAAAAAACATATAATAGCAACTAGGACGAGGCTGCCAAAACTTTTGTTTTTCCAAGGCCTGGGCCTCCAAAAAAGGATACATGTTTTTAATTAGCCATGTGATGACAAGATTAAGAAGGCAGGCACTTATTTTTACTTACCATAGTCCCACAGCTGTTACAGGCAGAAGTATAAAAGTAGGTTTTTTGAGGGGGAAAAAATGAGGGTAATAATTAGAACTGAATTCCCGTAGTTATAGCTGAATGGTACATCAGAATACTTAAGGCACATTATTTGTGCAAATAAATTGCTATAGATTCATTAAGTTAATTGAAATTAAGGTGATTTAAACTTTCTGAGAATATAACTCCCATGGTGAAAAACACAAGGGAAGGCCAAAATGTTTTTTTATCATTTGTTTCTCTGGGGAAGGAATGATACTCTAGGATCTATCTTCTGCCTTAGGGTCTGTCTTTGACATGCGATGAGGCAAATCTGTGGCTATTTTCATGCCCATATAATGCTCTAAATTCCATTTAGGGATGGACTTGCATTATGAAATAGTCTCTTTACTGACTTTAGAGAAGTTGCCTTGGTTTGCAACAGTTGTACACAATATGTAAAGAACTTGGGGATCACTGAATGAAAGGTAGTAAGGAGGTGAAGATGATTTTATTTTCATATAAATATTGATACAGTATCAGTTGCTTGTCAAATTTTAGGCCTTGAGCATCCTCTGTCATTAAACTATATCATATGAAAGATCTAGATCCATTTCCACTGTATAACTTTGAGTGGGTCTTTCAAACACCCATTCAAATATCTCATTATTCACTGACTACTGTGAAGTTCTGTTTCTACATCCTAGTGCTGTGCATGCACCCTTTTCTCTTTCTCTGTGCTGTGAAACTGTTATAAATTATTTTCTTTGGCTGGGTCAGGAAGTATTTTTCCATTTGGCTACTCTTTATTTCTGCTTTTCATTTGCAGAGTAATTTCATAGCTAGGCACTAGGCAGCTGGTCTTCTAATGTGTGGACTGGCTTAGCAAATAATTGTATTATGTCTACAGTGCACCAGGTTACATTATAAAGTTTCAGACAAGGCTATCTCCTTCCTTTCTCATTCATAGCTTTTAGCTATGCCTATACAATTAAATGGGGTAGCTGATTCTGAGCATCTTGATAGATACAAAGAGGAATGGCCTCTTTGGGTACTAAGGGTATTGTTTCAAGATTAGTTTAAGCCAATCTAATTGCAGACATCTCCTGTTGACCCTCATTGTCCCTATTTCTCCTTCTCCCTAGCAAATTTTCAGCTGAACCATTTCTGTGTACCCAGTTCTTGGCACAGTCATGTGTGAGTGCCAGTGACAGCAAATGGGAAAAGCAGGAATGAATAGGAGGGAGGCAGAAACGACTGTCATAGTCAGGACCTGAGTCACGCCAAGCCAGGACCACAACGGTGCCCTCAGGGACTACGTTCTCACCAGGGTGAACAACTAAATTTCTTATCATGTGTGCAGGTGACTTTCATGAGCACTTTCATCTCCCAGTCCTGCTCTGGTAGCACACTGTACATTAATGGCAGTGTTTTTTCTACTTGTCCAGATTTTGCATCCTGTAAGATTCTGTAAAACTTGAAATGTGTGCTAAGGTAAAGGACGTGAATACAGGCTTTTATGATTTCCAGGTCTATGTTCAAGATAGAATAAAGTGTTTAGTCTGAGATACAGTAAGTAATTTTTATCGAGTAGTATAGCAAAGGTACTTGTGATACTACTTTTGTTTTTGGAAATAGTATAGATTTCGGGCACACAGAGACAAAGACAAGAGCAAAAAATCCATTATTATATTTCATGGCAAACTTTGCCTTGTGTTTAGAAAGGCCAGCTCCAGCATCTGTTTTTCTCAGTGGCAGAGCTATTTCAACTTAATGTAGTAATTTAGATTAAACAAATAAGTTTTAATTCTGCTTAACAGATATCAAACTGAGACATGCAGATACACCCGTAATATGTAAAGAAGCCAATTTCAATCTCTTTAGCATCAAAAGAAAACATTTTAGGCACATGTTCAGAGAAATCCTGTTTCTAGTCTTGAAGCCAATAGGAAACACATGTCAATGATATTTTGATTTATTTTCCACTTTATGAATGTCCCCTGATGACCCACTTGAAAGGATCCTCACAAAATATTTTTGGGCAATGCTGAAGACTAAACTAGAACCTGGTTAGTCTTTCTATCTGTCTTCAGTATCACTCCTATAACTGCATATATTTCTGAGCTATTAGCATAGAATTTGGGAAATATATATACAATCACTTTTAGAAGAATAACCACTTCTGGCATATGTACTCTCAGTAAATTAAAATTTCCACTAATAAGAGCCAGAAAACAATTATAATATCAGTCAATTTGCAAAATGACAAATTGTGATTTTGTGAGGTTGATAATAGTGGGAAAATGTTGGCTATAGTGTAAGTCAGGAGTTTATGAGAAGCTGTTGCCGTTTAGAAAAACATTCCTTTTCTATTCTTTATATGAAAGAGCTATAAGTAATCGGTATATATAAAAATGATTCTTCCTGTAACTCTTTGCCAAGGTGATTCACTTGCATAGCTGCTGTACCTGTTCACTGTAGGCCTGTGGATGCCCTTTCTGTAGTGCCATTAGCAAAACATGCTTAGCCCAATTAATTTAATCTATTTCCATCTGGAAAGTAAGTAGATAGTGTGTGGAGGGAATGAACTTTTATCAAGGCATAATTGAGAAATGCGTTAATTGTTCTTGCTTAGCCATTTCCTCTCTCTGTAATTCTATCACAAATTTGAAAAGACTGGTTTTGCCTTTTCTACTGATAGAGACGGAAGGAACTGTCCCTGTAGTTTTCAGAAGTACTTTAGGATGTACAGTTGATGCATGTATGTTGGAGCATGTTCTGTTTGTCAAGACCTTTTAACAGTGCTATTTGTCTGGTTGCAGCCTCAGAGAAGATCAGGAGCCCAGGCTGGGGTTTTATAGTCAGCTCCTTTTGGCATAATCCTGCAGTATTTTTGCAAGGGACAGTTCCATACACCCTCCCTGTCACTGCCAGCTGCTCACTCTGTTCCTCCTGTGCTCTTGAGTAAGTGTCTGTGTGATCGTGCCTTGAACCTAGAACAAGGGACTTGATCCAGCCTGAAAAGACAACCTGTTTTACTTGGCAAGGCTTTGGTTGAATCAGGTTCCTGATCCAGCACTCATTATGTTGGCTTGTTCATTAGTGTCAGCCCAAGATAGGAGTAAAGAACTGGGAACAGAGGGTAAGGCCACACTTTACATGGCAGCTTGTAATGATGTTTGATTAAGATGATTTTATAATTACCTTCCTAATTATTACTTTTCTGCTTTCCTTAGATACAAACCATGTTGAGTACTGTCAGATGTCATTTTGTTGGTATCTCACAAAAGCCTTTTATCATTACTGTGTTAATGTGCATTTAATTAAAAGTAACAACGATGGAGATGATTGCTGTGAAAGTTCCCAATGAGAATGGATATATGATCTGTTTCACTGGAGTCATACATTTCCTTCATGCTCTTTTCTTGCACTAGTGAAATGGATTGCTTCTGGTGCCTAAATCCACATATTCAGAAGGGTCTATTGTTCTCCCCCCCCCCCTTTTTTTTTTTATTTCATTGAGGTTGTTTATATGTTTGTTCAGTGGTTATATCTGAAGTTACTGACTTTTTCCTTTACGAGTTCCAGTGCTCCGTTGTGAATCCTTGAAAGGAAGCAGGGATGGGTTGCTTCTCTTTGGAACATACTGCTTGTTTTTTAATACATTTTTCCCTGAGAGCCTTCCCTATGATTCCATACAGCAGCCCTCCAGCATTCAGCTGAAAAACAATTTAATATTTCCTTGCATTTCTCTGCCAGCACTACTTGGACTCTGACTAATGCTAACCAGTGTAATTATCTGTGACTTTCCTCCTAAGCTTTCCATTTCCACTCAGTCCAGGGAACAGTGTTCTCCAATCCACAGCAATTATGGGTACGATATATGAGATAGCTGGAAGAGGGTATTGAGGATAAAAAAATCAGATGGTGAACTAAACAATCACTGCTAAATCAAATGCATAACAGGTCTGAACTTAGACTCTCTTCAAAACCGTCATTAAAACCATTGAGGATTCTGCTTCTATGCTTGCAAGTCTAGTGCTTTGATCTTTATTTATTGAGTCTATGTTTGAACTCATCTCACTCCGCTAAGGTATTTGAAAAACATAGTGTGGAGTTGTCTTTGCTCTTTTAGACATGAGAACCAAGGCCAGCCTGTTATTTTCCAAACAGATGGAAATGAAATACACATTCATATAGAGGTGTGTGGAGAACCATGTGAATACTCTTGTGTAAATATGCCTTAAAATATTGACATCCACATTTGATAACATTGATACTAGGGATATAAGATAGGAGGGAAAGCGGATTTATACCCGAGTCCCAGGAAAACATGGTTGTGCACTTCTGAAGGAAAGGTGGTTAAGAGTCCAGGTTCAGTTGGAAGTCTCATGATATTGTATTTGTTAGATGCCAAAGGTATTTGTAAGCATCTCCTTCAGGTCCCCTTGGGCTCCAGCACTTGTTTCTAGCAAATGATACACAGATTCCAGGGTGTTAATTACCAGTTTCAGGTAGTGCTCCTTGCTTCCATTCGTGCTGAATTTCAAGGTTTTTCTTATCTATTTAATAGAAATATATAAGAGAGATTTCTCAGTTTCTGTTGTTGGTCTCTGACCTTTGCTTTTGCTGTTACTTTTTTTCACTTCTGATGTGGAGGAGTCCACAGGCAACACAACTCAGGTAGGTAGGTACATTTTCTGAAGAGATTGTGTCTATGCTGTATGTGTCAAAGAGATGTGGTACAGCATTTGATGATTTTGTAGAAATACTGGAATTACGTGAATACTGGAATACACGCTGAAAGAATAACAGCAAATCACAGAGAAAGCAAGTAATGAAAAGGACATTGTTTATTGAACTAATCTGCATTATTATTCAGATATTTCTGTTGCTGTAGGAAATACAAAAAAGAAATGTGGGAAAAAACTGTGTATTGAATACTTAAGTGTGCAGCTTCCTCTTTTTTTATTTCTCATGCAAAGCTTTACATTTTGATCTTATTGTTTGTGTCTTTTACCTTTTTTTATTGTGTTGCACTGGATAGAGATGCAGTCATTTGATTGTAACTTATCCCTTAATTAGCAACCTGAATTTAGCTGCATATCTTCCTGATCCAGGAGTATAAATATGTCCCTGAAAAATTAGATCTATATTTTTGGCTGTTCAGGTAGGTGCATGTTTTTCAGAACTGTTAAGTATGCTGTATCATTATCTTAAAAAACCTTAGGATAAAAAAATACATTAAAAAGATGAAACCTACAAACCCTTATTTTAAGATATTTATCTTAAAAATAAAACATATCCTGAAATATATCCTAATTTGCAGAAAGACCTGAAGCTCGTTGAAGCATTCCAAACAAGTGAGAGTATCACAAAATTAGAAAAAAACCCAAACATCTGTTTTGCAGTAGATTTCAGGGTTTTTATTTTGCCATTTAAATTGCAAAGGTAAATGGCATGTAAAGTCAGCAGCATTATTTTGTACAATGTTACAAAACATGAAAATATACATGAGAGAAATTGTATTTTTGTATTTCTGTTCTCAGTTCCATTTAAAATAAATGAGTTTAAAAAAGAAATTTAGACTTAGATTTTCATGCAAGATACAGGTTCCATTTCTTGAATGCTTTTATTTTTAAATTTATTCCCCATCCCAAGTCTGCAAGTAATATCTGCTACCACAGTGCCTGCCAGTTTGGATTGCTTTCTAAACTCCACTGCAACAGGATCAGGCTGTGGGGAAACATTTAGAAATAGTAATGTGTAGTTTCCATGTGCTTCAACTGTGACTCACTGTGATCATCATCCTAAACAGCTCCTTTTTTAACGTGTCAATGACATCGGTCACCTCTGTGATTGAAAGTCTTGAGGATGTTTGTAATTAGGTCAAATGCTGTAATCAGAGACACACTCTCTTCATTTGATAAAACCTGCGATATGGGATAACAAATAACATTGATACTGTAACTATTGCAAGCTCTTCAGCCCAGCCCCCTGTGTGTGCACACACGACCGTGCACGTTTCACCTCTAATACTGTAAATGTGCTTCCAGTCACGGTGGGGAAGGACGGTACTCTGGAGCAATGAACACAAATGAGCTGTTGAATGAGGCTCTAGAGTCAGAGGGTACCTACTCCTCGTTTTCCAGGAGGCTGTTGCTTCTGATTGCCTGCAGAAACAGGAAGATTGCACAAGTTTAATCGTCTTCTGAAAGCGAGCTGCAAAAACCGTCTCCTACTGCTCAATTGTAGCTTGTGGAGCTCAGAGACAGTATCAGAGCAATAAAATAGAATTCTGTGGTTAGTAGTTTTGGAGAGACAAAGGACCTACTGTATTGTAGTCCTGGTTTAGACCTATGCTTCATTTCCACTTTTTACCACCCTGCAAGTTAGCATTGTCAGTTCCACTGAAACTGAAAGTAACTTTTGTGGGTTTTACACTGAATTAATAGGGTACGCAGAAAGTCAGCATATTTAAAATTCTGATCTTCATTTTATTCCATAAAGAAAGAAGAGTTTCTGCAAAAAAATAAGAAAATAAAATTAATGACACAGTACCTTATTCAGTTACCTCAGGTTTTCTTGTGGGAATCAAAGAAAAAAAAGAATAGTTTTATGCCAATTATCAGCTAGTTAACTTTTACTTTTTCTTCAGCCATAACTACTAATGTCTGCTTTTGACTTTGTTTTCTGATTTTATTTATTTATTTCCACACTGGAAAGATGATCCTGTGGTACTGTAAACAACCACTGAACCTTCTGAAGAGATTTCTCATCTGGGCTGTTTTGCTGGTGAGTTGCTTGAAGCCTGATGCTATAAAGATAATGGAATTAGGAGACCTAGCAGGCCTCATTATTTTTAATTACTATTGCTGCTGGTCACACACTACATGTAATTCAGTAAAGCTGGAGTGGAGTGAGGGGGGGACCCAACAACTCTGCATTTCAAAATGGGCCATCATAGAAGCAGCAGTTGTCAAATCTTTCTGTGAATTATGTGTTTTTCAGATGTATCATTCTAATAATACTTAGGACAAATCTCAGAAATTCAATGAAGTAAAGAAGAAAAGGGAATGTGGGTCTTAAATAGGTCAAAATCTAAGTACCTTCAGCTTGCTTTTTGGTTCATTTATCAAAGCAAAATCAATTGTTATTATTAGCCTATTATCATCATCCTTCGAGCGAGCTGGCTTCTTTTAATCAATATTCTAATTCAATTACATCAAATACAGTTTTAAATTGTAGCAACCTAGCCCCATGTAGGGTAAATTTATATGCGTATCCTTATCCATTATTTTCTTTCTCTCTTTGTTAATAAGATATTTCTTTACAAATAAGCAATAAGCAGCTGTATTGAGGCAGTTATACGTCGGAGTTATTAGTGGACCACCTACTCAGTTGAAATGCTGTTTGTCTTTTATTTGTATGAACTATGTGCTTTAAATAGCTCTGAAACTGTCATTGAATTTTCCGGTCACAATGTGGAGAGTCTGAGGACCGACCAGTGCTCTGGGCCATGGTTTCCACTGGCTCCTTTTGGCTTATAAACTAAGTGTTCGTGGACAGGGATACAAATAGTCCATTTCCCATTCCCTGGTAGTTTCTTTTCATCCTATATCTGCTCTACTCCTTCAGGGTTTGTCTGATAGCTACCTAGCCATGTGCACCTCAATGTTCTGATCTCCCCCTGTGAATTTGCTATTGCTGCTTTGTGGATGCAGCGCTAAAAGCAAAAGTAGAATTAGTCTTGCTCACATGTTTTGCAGTGTCCAAAGCAGAGATTTTACAGCTTTGAAGAGAGAAACAAAAATTCACTTAGTTAATTTATTGAGGTATTTTTTTATTGCAGCTGCCTATTAGAAGGCACTGCAGATGGTCCTCTTCTTCCCTCCCATTAATACAAATACAGTAACTGTGCTATGGCTAAGAATAATTGTTTTGCTTCCCTGCAGGGATTTAGACACCAGTTAATCATGCAATAGCAGTTTCCATAAGATGTACTTTCCAGTACGATAATGTGGTTCTAGTTCAAACATTCATGACTTGGAAGTGTTCAATATGTCTGTGTCTGCCCTAATTTATGACAGCAAGGGAAGGCTTACCTCCACTATGTTTTTCCTAAACACATGTAAAAGTGAATGGGTGTTTGCACACGTGTTTATGTGTATGTGTTTTCGTATAAATAAATCAGAAGCCTTTCTTTGGTGGTCAATGAAGAGATAACTGGGAGAAGTCTAATTCTGTTTCCTGTGTATGGGAAGTAATTTTGAAGAGTGAAGTCAGCAAGGGCACACTTTCTACTACACCTTTCCAAATAATTCTGTTGTAGTTTAATTGATGTGACTGTAGGGCTGTATTTTGCATTTAAATAGAATTCTAATCCTTAGCCCATTTACTTATGTATTGTGGCTGGTCATCCAAACGCTTCTCTTAGCAATGAACACATCAACTCAGAACAGCCAAACTTTCCTTGGCTCTGGTCTCCTAACTACCCATGTGCATGCTGTCACTTAAATATGCAGTTTCTGTGTTTTTCATTCTGACAGGCTGTTTTGTCAGTTTTGAGCCCCATATTTTCTCCAGTGTTTATTGGGAAGTCAGATGCAGTTTTCAGTAATATTCTATCATAAGGGGGCTTAAAATCATAAACCCAAAGTGATTATTACCCTAATGGGAACTGAGATGCAAGTAACTATATCACAATGTTATTATGCTTACTTCTGTGCCGGTCATATGTGTGGTCAGTATAGATGTGTGGAGTGAAAAGGAGAAAGCAATTAGGGAACTGAAACATACAGAATCTCTAAATGTTTCAAGACACAATCAATTCTTTTCTCACAAAGTTTCTCCATTCTCTTTCTTCTTAGGAGAATGCACAATCTAATATACCCAAAGCCTAAATTAGGCAGGTCTCATGAAAGCAAATGTATGGGAAAATCATAGAATCAAGGACTGGATCACACAGGACCAAATTTGAGTTAAATTCAAAATGGTTTCCTACACATAACTCAACATATTCTTTTTTTTCTGCTTTTTTTTTTTTTTTGTATGTCTAATTGTCATTAGGTGTCATTTACATGGAATATATGAGCTATGTGTTGTGTGTGTATAAGGGCACAGCAGTGTGAGTTTTCTCTTGTTCATACCAGCACCATACATGGATAGAGAGAGTACTGACAGCTAATGCACGTTTTGCAGTGAGCTCCGTAGTTTGAAGTAGACTACTCGTGTGAGCTCAGTGACTGATCTGCTTAACCTCTCTGGTGGCTCTTGCTTGGTCTATACACCTCTGCCTTCATTTTCCATAGCCAGGATCACAAATATTTGAGAAAGGCATTGTATTTTCATTAGTAAAAGTGTGCTTCATATCCCAATGGTTTGAACTCCCTTAGACACCAGTGAAATGCACTAGGGAGGTGATAATCCTTTATAGTAGATTTCTACATATATGCTGAAGTAAATCTATTTGAGTAAGAACAATTTTATTCATTTATGTATTCAAATGCACGTACATTTTATGCAACTGTGTTACACTCTTCCTCAGATAAAATGTAAAAATAATTTTTGAATATTAATTCAGTCACAGGAGTTTTGTGAGTCAAACCCCTAAATTATTCTGCAGATGGTCAAATGATGCACTGTAATATTATGGTTGAGACTTTTGAAATGTAAAGTGATATGCCCTTTTGTCCAGTGGAATTTCCCTGCAGAATTTCTTTAGGCACCATTACAAAATCCCATCTCAATGATAGGCCAATGATCACAGGAAAGTTAACGGAGGAGATGGAAAGAGAATCAGGTGTCTTTTCATCCAAGTATCTTAATCTGAGATATAACGATCTGATGAGTTCATCTGAGAATATAACACGCTCCACAAACTTTGAAGTCAGGCAGATGGACAGTATTCATAGTTAAGTGTGTGAATGCTTTTCACTATACGTTGGAAGGCACTTGTTTCTGTGCCTCCCACCACCTCCTTTTTTGGAATGTTCTAAAGGTTTTATCAAGTTCTCAATTAAGAATGCTTTCCTATGTGGCATAAAACATTCCTTGCAATAGTAACTTCTGTTCTCCAGTGCCTACATTTACTCTGGTATCACGAGTGTTACAGGTGTTTGTTAAGAACCGAGTTCTGTGATAAGAATTTTAGTGTTGTATGTATGTATTTTAGAGTATTTTCTTTACCCGTAGGCATGAAATATGGCACTTTTCCATATGATTGTACTCTGAAATTTAGGAAGTTATAGTTACTTGGGTGTGAATTAACACTCAATATGCTAAAATCAGAATAATCCAGAGCGCTAAATGAAACATTTTCCCTGTAAAAGTTGATCATGATTTTCTCTAGGTTGTTTAAACACTTATTTTGTTATTCCCAACATATTCCTTACACTGTCCTGTATATTTTAACAGAGCAATTGCTGATTTATTGTATACACACCTGAACTGATAAAATGCTATCAAAATCCTCCCAAAATATTGGGGAGAATCTGTGAGGACTGAGGGTGCATATTCCACATAATTAAAGAGATAATGGGTACCAGAGTGCTCAAACCTTAGCCTTTTAGTCCTGATTTCAGTAGTTGCATGCACGTGGACTTCATTCCTCTCATTTCTTCCTTTACTCTGCTGATGGGATGTGAGGTGACTTTTGCGATAGAGGAAACCTGTGAAGTTTCTAATGAGTGTAACTACATACAGTCTTCTCTGTGGGATATCCTACTAGAGTAACGTTTCACTTGTAGGTCAAAGAATGTGTTTTGCCACTGGTAGTGTTTTTTGCAATATCTAAACCCTTTGAATCAAATAGAGTCAACATAAAAGCCATTATTTGCTCACTGATATTTTTAATTTTTTTGTGTGTGTGTGTATGAGAAGCTGTTTATACCATAGCTGTGCAAGATAAATCCTTGATATTTTCTTTTTTTATTTATTTCTAATATATGGATCTTAAAGCACATTCAGAAGAAGAGTTAATATACCTTTTCCTCACTGATGTAGCTACAAAGAGGTCATGGCACTGGGCAGATGTGGCAATGAAGACAGCAACATAAGCACCTTTGAAGTATAGGTTTAGCACAGAACAAAAGACATTTGGTGAATCAGTCCTTGTCCAGTTAACCATGTGTTAAAACTGGTGACCTGTTGATGTACTTGTCACAGTATTCAAGACTAGATATGTCATTAGTTGCCTTGCACTTTACAGGGAGACTCCTATGGGCACAACTTAAATCTTGCATTTGTAAGAAAGGTTCATGATATGGAACATGGACTGGACTTCATTTATACTGTGAAGCGAGAAGTAGGGAGAGCAATTAAAATTTTAGTACTTCATGTGATACATGCTTCTAGGAAAAATAGCAGCACAGCCACTTCTGTAGCATTCCCATTCATGTCCCAGATGAATAAAATCATGGCAAAGTGGGTGAAATTTTATAAACTTTCATTCTATATTGTAAATAGAAAAATACTAGAAATAGAGACAAAAATGTAACGTAGAGTAATCAGAAAATAGAGATGCTCAGTGCATGACTATTCACCTACTCCTTTGCTTCTGCATTTTTTTCTTCCAGGCTTTGGGATGCTGAGGTGTTTTTACATGCACCTTTATTCCAGAAGCAATTTAAATAGAGATTTGCGTGTTCATTTGTGGCTTGGGTTAATTAAAGGTCAATATTTTGGGAGGGATTAAGGGATACGTGCAGTTTCCATGGGATGAACCTCAAAAAGATTTCAGTGATTTATCTATTCATGTGCATATAAGGTATGGTACTTAAACATCTATTACAGAAAACAGCACACTGGGGATTTGGGTAATAGATCATTTTAATGTATGAATAGGTTACATCCCTAACTACTAGTTGGGAAGGGTTGGTTCATATGGGAAGGGGGCTAAAGTAAATGGCCAAGAAAATTTATGGTGTTGCAATTCAACAAAAATATCGATTAGAAGATGAGGAACTCCATTTTTATAAACTTAATCAACAATGGTTGTTTTATTTCAGCTAGTAGTCTGTCAAGGACAAATAAGAACTTTGAGCCTGGAGTGGTGCTGGGGAGAGGGGGAAGTTGAGCTGGCAATATTCTAGGGAAAAAAAAGTACAAAAAAACCAAATCCAAAAACACTGGTACAATTTTCCAGAAGATTCAAAGGCTAAATATTTAAAAGGGGATAGAAACTGTCTATGTTTTGGTTTGTTTGTATTGCTATATAGTTGCCTGACTGGAAATTATATTTCAACAAGCAACTGCTGTATTTATTGGCTTATATTTTATTTTGCTAATATTCTGCTAGTGTCCTGTATTTCCATAGGAATCATCTAATAATCTGTTCCACAAAATAGTAGGTTGCCAAGATCCATTTAGAGCCGTGAGTGCTGTGGCCAAAGGTCAGTTCTGGGGGAGCTCTGCTCCTCAGTGTGCAGGTGCCACTTGCGTCACAGCCATTAAGCATGAAACTAAAATCAATTTCCCTGCATCTTTGCAGGCTGGCAAACACAGTAGTCACCTCAGCAGAAAAAAAAGGCACAACTTGCATATGTGGTGTGCCTTTATATAGAGCTGGACAGAGTCTGAAAGAAGTTTTGAAGGGCCAGTAGCTCTGATTATATCTCCAAAACCAGCTGTCGCGTTGTCTCTGCTGCCACCATTCAGGCCCCCTCTGCTGCATTTGTATATCATGTGATATCAAGTGACTTGCCAACAACAGCCTGACAAATTTGCTTAATGCAGTAAGGTTTACAGTGGTATCAGAAAGAGTCTAAGAGTATGGACTTCTGATTCTGGATTTAAAATTACAAAGGCTCCTCCTTAGTATGTGATCCACCATGACTGCATGCTTTCAGGCATTTCCATGCTAGAGATTCTGTTCCACCTTCCTGTCTGAAAAAGTGCCTTTCCTTCCCTCGTTGGTGTCACAGAGAAGACGAACTCCTGAAAAACTTTTCCTCCTGTTCTTGAGATGATTCATCGGGAGGATGACAATGTCTCTCGGGTCTTTTAGCTAAAGGGCACCCAGTTGATCAATATAATGATTTTAAAAAATCAGTTCAATACCAATCAGTTGACATAACAGTTTTGGTTACTTTAAAGTCAAAGTCTAATTCACGGTGAATTTAACAAAAGGGAAAAAAATCCTAAATCTGTTTTGCCCGTGAGAGCAATTTAAGTTTTGTGCTTAAGTGGTACCTTGTTCTTTATTTGAGTTGGTTGTTATTTATTTCTTCAGAGTCTTCACCTTATTTTGTCCTTATTGCTTCTATTCATCAGTGGTTTACAAGCACAGTGGTGTAAGGCTCAGAAGTACCAGTGACATACCTCAGCCTCCCTGGATTATGTCATATGTTACAAGTACTCATCTTTTACCTCAAAGCCTCAGGTGCTTTCAGGGCCACAGGCTGAAGCCTTCCTGCTTTGACACAGCTATCTGAAGCAAGAAAGAAGCAGCAATTCTGCCTGGAGGCAAATTTTAAATAGTCTCTCCCTTTTAAATAATCCTTGGACTGGGGAGAGATCCATGGCTCTGAAGAGTGGTGAGGAGCTGCTGCTGAGGTGCACCCTGTAGGATGTGGGTTCTCTAGGATGCCTGTCATCCACCTTGGCTTCTGGGAAAGCATTTCTCCCTTCTCTCACACACTTCCTTGGTTGTGGATTAATCACTTCAGTTTCCGTTTCCTTCTGTCAAACTCGTCTTGAGCAAGGTGGCCACTACTGAGGTGCTTTTAATTTGACATTTTATTTAGAAGCTATCAACATCCCTGGAAATAACATCTGTCAGGGAGGTGGCAAGCTGGGAATTGGGTGCCTGCACAGCCATAGCATAACAAGACCGCAGGGCACAATTGATGGAGTGAACAGGAGAATTTCTGAGCCATTGATCCACGAGCCCACATAATGTGTGAAATTGGAAATGAAGCCTGTCAGAGGAAGCTAGCCATATATTTTTAGATTATCTTCATAAAAAATACCCTTAAAACCTAAAACTTAGATTTAAAGACTAACCTCAGCCATTGTTCGATAGAAATAATTCTTTTTTTCTTTTTTCTGGAGACTGTTTTTGGGTATTTTGGTTGTTTGGAGGTTTTTGGTTGGTTGTTTTTTGTGTGTTTGTTTGTTTATAAATGATTTCCTACTAGTAAGGATTGTAGTTTTTCCTTTTAAAATCAATTTATAAGCCAATTTATCTTTGTGTAAACACATGTACATAGGTAGTTATTTACAGAAATGTTTTTCAGACGCCAGCACTAAGAAGATTTTGGATTACGATTCTGAATGGTAGAACTAAACACCTGGCAGGACAAGAAAGAGACACCTATTTAACATGCATAAGTCAAGTTAAATTCAGTGGAATTATTTCTGATTAGCACGTATGTGAAACAGTCCTAGAGACTATCATGTATTCCTGTTTTTTAATTTTTACACCCTTTTGAAGAGTTATTACTGTGGCAGTTCTGTATTTCCTAACAGAGGTTTCCTAGTGGCTCTGAAAAGTTTGTTGGAAGCTGCAGCATGCCTGCTTGAAGTATTTTCTCATCATCTGAATAGATTTTTCTGTCTCACTTGCCAAAAGAGGATATGAAATAAAGTGGCTAGGCTGGGGCAGCACAACTTTTCAGCACATTTACCTTCTTGTTAAGACCATCCACTCCTTCTGAGCAGTAGCAATTACCTCTTGCACAAGGCTTTTTGTCTTATTTAGTATGAAGAGAGTATTAGCTATCCAGAAACTGTAATATTGCCTATGGAGGAGGAAGTGATGGCTGTTTGGGCACTGACTGCATTTTAATGTTTGCAATCCTCTGCAAGTTTGGGAGATTATCTTTTATGCTACGTACCAGTCTTCTGCCTAAGCCTTTTAGCATACAAAATTCAGCAATTTTATTCTTTTTCAGCATAAAATTGGAGTAATGAACCTTAACCATAAGTTTAAGGTTTTTAGACTGTATGCAATTTGAGAAATCACAGAGTCACAGAATATGCTGAGTTGGAAGGGACCCACAAGGATCATCAAGTCCAATTCCTGGCCCTGCACAAGACCATCCCCAAGAGTCAAATAGGTGTTTCTGCTTCTAGATATGAAATAGATATGTGCATACATTTCACAAACTACTATTTAGTAGTGTCTGTCTCTCAAGGAAAAAAACCTCAGACTACATGTTATGTGTCAGTAATGGCAAATACACAGGATTTTTAAAATTATTTTCCATGACACTCACTAAAGAGATAGCAGATCATTCCTGTAGGGCTATTAACTTTTAAACAGGCTTGAGAATAAAGGCTTTTCTCAAAGCCTTGCCTCTGAGATTATGAGAAACAATCTGGAGTTCTAACTTACCTTATGGTTTAAAGAGTTGGCCAATGTAAAAGCAAACTAATGAACTGTGATGTTATTTTGGTAAGAATTAAAAAGTGAATCAGATCATAAGTGTATATGGCTTTTCCTACCACCTCTTATGAGTTTCCCAACTTTTGGTTGCTGAGGGCAAGTGTTTTTTAAGCTGGTGGTCCTGTAAATATTCTGTATTCTTGGCAGCAAACTAATTAGCTAGGAAAATCTAGAAAATTATGACCTAACGTTCCACTTCATTGCTTATCGAGAGCACATTAAAACCAGTTTCCCAAGAACTGGATCAATACAGTTGTTTAAAGTTTGCTCTGAAAAGCAAATATTATTGTTTAATTAAAATTATTAATTTTATTTTTTAAAAGAAAAAGAGAAGAAAAAAGTCAATAAGATATTCTTCAAATATACTCATTCAATTAGTGAACTTTTAATATATATTGAATTGAGCATAGAAGACAGAACCTTTGGTGAGAAAAGTTGTGACATTTCCTTCATTACATTGTGTACAAACAGTAGTCATGCTCTTTGACACAGGGAAGGAGAAAGTTGTGCTTCCAACTGTAAAGATATTTACTGCAATTATAAACTTGATAGAAAATCAACTAGACACCAATGGAGTTCCTTGTAGTTATTTTATTTAAACTTTATCTTCTAATTTTTTTACATATGCAGCTAAACTGAAACTTATTTGTGCACATCTTTAGCCTGTAGCCTTCCATGCTCCTATAAAGATTAATTTTAGTACTATTTCAGTTTTCCAATATTGTTGCTTCACATAGCAATTTTTGTTCTTTATAAATATTTTTTCTTATTAACGTCATATAGATAAGTAGATTTGCCTGGATTTTAGAATGTTCAGATTTTGCTTAAGAAGTAAGAAACAATACTAATTTCTATTATTTATCCATTTCCCAATAACATATCAGACATTTTGCAGATGCAGAGCAAAACTGCTCTTTGCCTCAAATATCCTATGACTTAGGCTACTTTATTTTCAGATGTAAGCTAAGAAAATATTGAAATAGTTTTTCCAGAATAAAGCATTTCATACTTGTTTAACAAATTAAGCTAAAGGCTTTATCAGAGACAGCTGATTTCTGATAGTAGGATTATTTCCAGCATGAGTTCAAATAAAATGGAGTGGGACAGGGCCATGTGCAGTTTTTGTTGGTTTTTTTTAAGGTCTTATCATATTATCCATTAGTGTAGCACTTTCAAGTGGTCAACAGGGCCTGTTTAGCCTTTATTGATACTTCAATATATGTATTTATTGTTTCATTCTTGTAATCCATGAGTTTCCTCCTTGAAGGGCAGAGAGTCAAATTCCAGCAGTCTTACATGAAGACCATCTAATATATGTCAGACAGAGGGGAGAGGTATGTGGACCCTCACTAAGATATTAATTTATTGTTGTTGCAATGATTCATAGTTCTGCCTGATCCTGCCCTCTTAGAGTCCATGTCATTAATGAACATCGTCATGACACAAAATCAAAACTAATTTCATTTTGTAAGGGACACCCACAGCTGAGACTCTTGCTGTAAATATGATCATGTTGTTTTTCTGTCATAATGATGAGTAGATGTAAGTAATGTTAATAAGATAGCATTTCTAGCAGTGATAGGTGAGAAAGAGTTCAAGCTGTACTGTGTAAAGCTTGGAGTTTATATAAATGGGTTGAGAGAGATATTTCTAGCTATTTATCATATTAAGATAGTTTGCAAATCAGGTGGGGTGTTCTTTGCTGAATTTGAAACTGTTGGATTAGGTATTAAAAAAACTAAAGTCAATATTATGAATCATGAAGGAAGCCTACTCTAAAGCTTTTCTACACCAGAGAAGGAGCACAGCTCTGGAACAAAAGTCATGTACAGGATTTATCAGTTCCCTTCAGTTATTTTTTCAGTACTCTTGTAAAATAAAGACAGAGTGCTCTCAGATTGCCATGTGTCACAACAGCACCATAAGCATCTGAAAGGTTTAAAGATCTCATATCATCTACTATTCTTTGATAAAATCACCATTGAAACATGATAAAGGGTATTTATCCCCCAGTGCTCAAGGTAGTTTATTCATTTCTGAAATCTCCTGTCATCAGTGGATGAATTATTGTGTCACAGTGTAGACTAGAGAAGGACAGAAAGTTAAAAATGGGCAACCTCTCCCATGATCCCACAATCTCAGCTGGCCATCAATTTTTCTTCTTTTCTGTGATTAATCTAGAGGGGAAAGACTTTATTTTTCTGTGCAAAACTTGCTCTCAGATGTTGCATGACAGCTGTTAACATTAAGTAATTTAGAGATTAATATAACCCAATCAAATCTGAATCTCCCTGTTCTTTCACTGGTGCTTTTTGAGGATTAGTCTTGAATTCAAACCTAAATTAAGCTGCACGGATTCTTCTCTAATGGAAGTAGATCCATTTTGGCTGCTTTGTTTCTTTACTATGATAATTTTATTAATTATTAATATAATATAATTATTAATTATAATTTATTAATTGTATGTGGTATTATTTTTACTGTTCATTTTGTTTTTTTGATTATTATCTCTACTTCTGACCCTACAAATCACTGTGAAATGGTTTGGAACATAAATGGATCAGATGAAAACAAAAAAACCGGCACACACACAAGCAAGCAAAAACCACAACAAACAAACAAAGAAGCAAAAGAAAAGCACCACACACACAAAAAAACCAACAACCCCAAACTGAAAAACTCACCCAAAACCAACCCAACAGCAAGAAAATCCCTAATTTTAAAATTGAATTAGTCACCTTGGTGTACCATTCTTGTGTGCTTTCTCATTTGCAGGTTAGGGGCTGAAATAGAGAACTCTTGGAAGCAATTGTTTCTGTTCATTCTCTAATTGGAGGATATCCATCCTCTTCTCTCTCAGTTGTACCTCACCCAAAGGTTTGATTCCAAAACCACTGTAATCATTATCAGAACATGAAAGCACAACATTTCAATAGGTCAATACCTACTATTTCAGTCTCAACCCCTTCTTGTTTTCAGGTTTTTGCTGCAAACTAAAACTAGCATTAGTCTCAACACCCCATAAAAAGAAAAAAAGAAGACTGGAAAGGAAAAATTTCATTGTATTTTCCTGAAACTCAAAAAGTTTAGAATTCTCTTATAGAAGCAATCATTAAGGTATTTTACCTACACCATGTGAAAGGTGGTCTTGTTAAGTAGTTTTACTTTCTCTTGAATGTGCAGTTTTCTTGTCAAATAGGCTGTTGATTACCACGATTAAAGACAAACAAAATAACCATTCAGCTTCTAATATAAACAGGCTGCAATCATCTAGTAAATTTGGGATCTGAAAACTGATATTAAAGAAAATGTTCTGGATCTGTAATTTGTAGCTCTGGGGTTGTAATGCTAGTGCTCATTAAAAGTCATTCCTGATCTTTAAGTGCTTAAGAATTGGTTATATAAGTTTAAGCTTTCGAATATGCCTAACAAATAACTGAGTAGGAAGAAAGAATGGTAATCAAAGTTGCAACTAAAATGGTTTACAGAACCCTTAAACTTTTAAAATAAACTTTAAAAATATGGTAGATGAGGAAATGTGAAAGTAGAGTAACATGATGTAACTTGTGCAGCTCTTTACTGACCTCTATTACAGTGGCTTCTGGAAACTTAAATTCTAAGACTGACTGATCATCATGAGTGTTCACCTCAGGATAGATGCATTACTTCTCTTTGCATGCTTCTGTCTATGAACTTTATGATTGCAGAGTGGGAAAACCTGGAGGCACCATGTAGTTACTGTGCACAGGCACCTCAGTGGGGAAAGAAATGCCCATCTCTTCTCCCTACAGCTTGAGCACTGTCTGTGCCTGCCACTAACACCAAGCAATGCTCTCAGTAAAATAAAGGGAGTTTTCTCCATCTTTTATTGTCTTTAGTAGTTACTGTTTGGGCAGATACTCATGAGAATATTTAATATATTAATCAATGTTAATCCTCATTTCTAAGGCTGGCTCTGAGAGAGAAGGGGAGTCCCAATCTTCTAGTAGCCTTAGCATCTACTCCACAGCAATCATTCCCATTTCTCAGAACAGACAATAGATATGGGCATTTTCCAGATTCCCTTGTCTTCCTTTCCCATTTGATTCATGTTTTGGAGATTATCTTTGCTACTTGTCAAAGTTTTGTAACTATTTTGAGAGAGAGAACTTAAAAAAAACCAAACCAACAACATAAACTCAAATCCAGCCAAGTGCTGTGCTTTAGGATGAGACTGTAAGTTGCTGCAAATCGACCCTATTTGACTTTTCAGCACTGCTGTCCCCTTCCAAGACAGGGAATGAAAATACATGCTTGTTTCCTTTGAGGAATGTACTTTGCTCTGCACTGTGTCTTTTTTTAACCTGGGAACCTGATGATGAAAATGCAAACCAAGAGCTGCCTATCACCCTCCTGTTCTTCCACATCACTTTGTCATGACATAAAGAATAAAGTGCAGAGCAAATTATGTCTGGCAGTTTGCAGTAGGCTATCAGGGCTGCTGCAAGCGTCAGGCAGCTCCACTTGCAGTAAATCCAGTCACACGAACTCATGGCTGAGGTGGTCACCCTGCTCCTGGAAGCCTGGCTGGCAGCTTCACCTTACACACAACTATTAGTTGTTCCAGAAGCAATTTCTATGTCACTTCTATTTTCATTTGGGACACATTGACTATTCAAAAAAAATTATATTTAATATTTTCCCTTCCTCCTTGTTCACTTTCTATGTTGTAAAGGTGAATTAAGAATATTCAGCTCTAGCCAGCCTAAAGCATGTAGTATTCTGTTTGAGGCACTGCTTGTCATGAGAAAAATCCAGATTGCTTGTTAGTACTGCAGCTTGAACTTTAGAGGAAACAATTACCCCTGTTAAAAGAACTCTGTTTAATGTTCATTGCATAATGAGAGGACAATAGGGAGGATCATTTCACTACTTAATGGATTACAATTAAACTTAAGGCAAACTTTTGTCCTCACTTTCACCAGTGTAACACAGGCCAGGATTTTCCTCCTATGAGTGAACAAAATGCGAAAGGTGTAGTTCTGCAGCTGCTTTGTTTTTGTGGACAGTTTCCTGACAGTGAAGTACTGTGCAAGAAGCAGCTGCAGAATCAGGCCCTTTGTACACATGGGCTTGTAGCAATCTTAAAAGAAATAGAATGAGACCAGCAAAATGGCACTTCAGCTCAAAGAAAAATCCAACGTCTTCCATCTGCTCCCTGATCTTGCAGCTGCAGTGAATTATGATGTGCTGTCACATTTATAGGGTGATTTCATCAACTGATTTATTTAATTAATTTAGATTTAACATTGTACAAAGGGTATGTGATAAAGTGGTGTAACTCTTTCCTCGGCCACCACACCAGCCAAGATTTATTTTAACTATCCTCTGCCTCATTGTGTCCTCCCTTGTTCTTTTCAAGCAGCAGCCAAGAGAGAGTTCAAAACAGCTGATTGGACCTAAAGCTGCTTAACTAAGTGCTGCCATGCAGCAGAACTGGCAACCTCAATCTTGTGTTATGATCTCTATATTTTCTCCACCAAAAAAATACCTATCACACTAGCGTATCCCTGGTGACTCTTGAATGCTGACAGTGGGTGCATCTGGGGCCAGATTGTTAGTTGGGGTGTTAACAATTTTAAGAATATGCATCTTGAATACCCTTCTTGGATATAATCTTGAAATGGCACAAACACCCTCTTTTACTTTGGGTGGAACAGTAAAATCTATAGGTGCTAATAGATAAAATCAGTAGCATTACAAATGTACACTTGTGATTTGGTATCATGCTGGTTGCAAAAATAAGACTCTTTTCCAATGATGGTTTCAATAATCATAGTATATTTATATAATGTAGAAATTGGAAATTGGGGCACGGGCTTAGGCAGCAGTTGTATGCAGACACAGGAAGTCATGATCTCTGTGCTGAAAAGATTCATATCAAATAGATAAGACAAGTTAATAGAACATAAGTATTCAAAATTTAATGTATTCTGATATATACGTATGTGTGTGTGCATGTATGCATGAGAGAGAGCAAGAGAAAGGTATTTAATTATGTTTCTTGGCTGGGTGGACATAACTCTGACAAACCAAAGGAAGCTGCAGTTTCAAAATTTTTTGCCTTAATATTTCTCCAGTGGTCATTTAAAATGGGGGCAAAGGCCATGCCGAGTAAATCCCAGTAAAATAATGAGCACAGTTTAACTGAGTCAGTGTAAAATATCTGCATTTGTAACACTTATTTTGTAGAACTGATCTTGCTGCAGTTACGAGCCACAGGAATGCAATGATTCTCATATGTAAGGAAATAAAAGTGATAATTTTTGGTAGAAGAAAGAATAAAAGCAGTTGAATAGGACTGGATATTTATTACAATGTGTATGTAGAAGTGGTCTGAGCACCTTTTGTGTACCTCTGCATAATGGCCTAGGCTTTCTGAAGCCAGAGATAATAGAAAGGTTTTCTGTATTTCATTTTCATTTGTCTTGCTGTGTTTTTCATAGTCCTCAAAAACATTCAAGCTTTTGAACTGTATTTTCCTGATTAATTTTTCTACAAATGAATATTTACTAAAAACATATCTTATTTCTATGGAATGAAACCACAGAAATAAAAGGTTTTTCACTAGTAGCAAAACTGAAAAATAAAAGCTCTGTTAAAATGTATGTCCTTCATCTGAAAAGCCTTAATGTTTGTTGGCTGTTTTAATTTCCCAATACTGGATAAAATCAGCGCAAAGGGAAAAGCATTATTACAGAAACTAGGGTTGTTTCCACAGTGCTAGAATTAGGATTGCTAGAACTCTAGGCAGTATTCAACAAATAAAATTGATAAAACCCCAATATTTTATTGTGTTAGACAATTATAAAAGGAGTCATCATGTGGTAGTTGGAAAAAAAAAAGAGTTAAAACAGTGTAGGAACTATATCTTAATTTCAGAATTGACCTGCATAATTAGAAGAGGTGAATGTCACTGAGATAATGACTTGCTCAGACTTTTTGGAAGTTTATTAATAAAAAGGTAGAGATGAGAGGGAGAAAACAGCATAGAATGTTGAGTAGTACAGAACCATGAGCTAAGAAGAAATTACACAGAAGATGTATTTTTCTAATAATACCCAATTCTAAATATCTTTTTATCTTATATTTACAGCTACATGTGTGTATTTATGCCACAATCAAATTAGATATGCTTTCTCCATCAGTATAGTTTGAGTTAATAAAATTCTTCTTCTCCCTCCTCCCTCAAGAGTTTGTGTAATTCTCATGTTGCAACAGAACCATGTCTAAAATCAGAGTTGGTTCCCTGTGGCTACTGCACAGATTAACTGCTGTTCTTATTGAGCAATTCACCTTTTGATTATTCAATCAATACAAACAGCTCGGTGTGGATGCCAATGCCTTCCTCTGCCTCTCACTCTTTATTTTCTGTGATTTCTACAGTAGATATTGCTTGTCATGGGCCCATGTCCTGCTTCTTGCTAAGGGGATTATTTAGGCTGCCCTGGCTGAGTGTGTGTGAAGCCAAGGATTTCTCCTCGCAAAAAACCAAAATCTCTGGTAAGTGCTTTCAAATCCGAAGCAGCATGTGAGTTGACAGGTATGGGGAAATATAGTAGAAAATACTATGTTTAGCCAGAGATTTTATCTATTAGTGTTGAATGGGGTGTTGATTTTCATGCTCATATCACATTTGGCAGATTCCTTCAGGGCTCTGCTTAGGGTTTTTTCAGTTTTACTTTTTTTCTCTTTTCTTCTTCCTGGTAGTGTTCAACTTGAAAACTGGCACCACCCGCTTCACTTCCAGACCAAACTGTGGTTTGTCTAGGAAGTGAAAATGAAATGCTTCTGAATCAGAAGTCTGATCTCCATATGGATTCACTCAGTGTTATTAAGAAGCTAACAAAAAAATCATCCCCTCCTGTCAAATGCAGAATGTTTGACTTTCATATCCACTTTTTAACTAGGAAAACATGTTTGAACCTGGGAGATCAAGCAGTTCACAGACATCAAGCTAATCCATCACAAATCTAACAAATCAACATTTAAAAATAGCCTTAATGCTATCCTTTAGACAGTAACAAACATTATATTGTTATTATTGTATTATTAATGTGTTTTTACTAGTAGCCATAGTAGTCATCTGAGAGGAGATGTCTTCATCAAACTGGACATGATTTTGTTAATGAAGTGATGGTGGAAAATAAATTATTGGCCCTAGCCAGCACAAGCTAGAAGGGGCTAAGAAAAATTGCATTTATTTATTTTTGCTTACACTATAAAAAATGATGTTGAGACATTTTTTGAACAAATCAAAATGTTCTCTGTTAGACATGTTTACAGACTCCAATTTTTTTACACTAAACCACTGAAGGAGCTTATAGAGAAGAAACTCCTTCAAAGATTTCTCTATACGGTTCATTACTTGCTGTTTGATGGGAAATAAATAATAAATTGCTTCCACTTCAAAACAGAATATTAGTGTAGCTATTCCAACAGAAGACTAGATGTATATGTAGCTAAGAAAAATATCTAGAGTCACTGCAGTGAATATTGCTGTTTGAAAACATTTGAAACCACTGCTCATTCACAAGGACTGGCATCTCCTTAGGCAGCAGATTAGAGCGTTGGTCACAGTAATACCTCCTAAGGTGAAGTAAATAATGCGATGTGTGCATGCTGGGCAACTTCTTGTCAGACCCCTCAGAAGTACTTGTTAAACCCAAGACTCTTGTGGATCACTACTTGAACCCTTTAGTTTGTCTTTTCTAGCAGCTCTCACCTCTTTACAATCACCTTTTGCCATCATCCTCACCACCCAGGTTAGACTCTTTTCCACTCCTAGAATTTTCCTGACTCGTGTACTCTTTTATGGTTGTCTTCTGACTCCTTCTGCATTTCATGCCCCATATCCTTTCTCTTCAGTGTTTGCCTCTGCACTGTGTGATCACTCCATTTTCTTTCTGCCCTCAAAAATCTCATCTCCTATGTCAGGCATTTTAATTCCATAGCTGATTATATATCAGTGGTGAAAGGGCCATCATCTTCCCTGAGAAAAGTACATCTTTAATGCTCTGCAGCCATCTGAAATAGTAATATTCTTGTGTGCACTTACCTAGGCTGTAAGCATGCTGCACTTAAGCAAAAGGACTCCAAACACCCCATCAATAACAGGAGGAATGCAGTGATTATTTTGGTCATTTGAAGCAGATGAACAGGAGACCATGAGCAAAAATACCCTCTAACCCAAATCAAGGGGAAATGCTGTGAAAATTGTGAACTACATAGTGTTGGCAACTCTTGAATATTACAGTTTTGTAAATCCTTCTACTTGTTTATCAAGAAAGGCAAAAATATCGCTTTGTTTCCAGAGACTCATGGGATCTCTTGTCTCTTTTCCTGGCCTTCCTTTGACTTTCATGTTTGAACCCTTGGAACAGTACAGAACAAAATTCATTGATTTGCCAGGTTTCGCATTAAATGATACACAACCTCTGCATTCAGCATAATTTCCACCTGAAATCATAAATCTGCTCACAGTCACTCAGTCTAGGATCACAGAGAAAGTTTTTAAAGGGCCCAAATGGAGGTTTCATAATAAAACCTGTCAGCAGCTTTGGATTTCATTGCAAACAATTTGTACTGTCCTTTTTCAAAAGCATGCAAGAAACATAGAAACTGGCCAAAAGACAAATCACAACTGAGTCGTGCTGTCACCAGAAAGACCTGAATTTTTACCTACTGATCATGGAAAAAAATGCTAGTAATATTCACCAGTGGGTTTTGTTTGTTGTGTGGTGGGGATTTTTGGTTTTTTTTGGGTTTCTTTTTGGACAGAACAAGTCATCTTGTGTTGCTCAAAATTAGGATTTTTGCAGTCTATCTAGTGTACCACCACAAAAAAGCAGCTAAATTAAAAACTTTTGGAAAGTTAACCAAACACAGGACTGATCTTATATTGTGCCTGGTCTATCAGAAAGTAAAAAATGCACCATAAGGTATCAAACCAAGAGCAGTTGTCTGCTAACTGAAAGAAGACAGTAGGTTAATGTTATGTGTTGGAGAACTGCCCACCTCTAGAATTATCAGAAGCCATAAAGGCCAGAGTTCCTCCATCCGAATGTTCATGTCTTTTTGATTGGTATTGAGAGGAGCATTATAGAAAACCTAATTCTAAAGATTTCTCTCTGCTAAGAGCCATGCTGCCATTTTTTTAAATTAACTTTTTAAGAAAATTACAGGGCTCTGAAGGCCAAAATAGCTGATATCTTTCAAAAATGGTGAAATTATTAAACCCATGAATAGAATTTGAGAAATTGATATGAAACTACAGCATTCTTGCAGACATATTGTCCGTGCTCAAGATATATGACAGGACTCTGGGCACCTATGTGTAATATATCTTAAATGACTTCCTAGAAAGGTCTTGCTAAAAATACTACTGTCTGTCTCCATAATTGAATGGCTCTAATATGTACCTTTTAAAAAGCTTATGCCTAGAAATTGTACTAAGGCTATTGTGCTTCTAGAAATTCCTTATATGTGGGAAAAAAAATCAACTATTTTAATGTGATATTGACTATGATATGATATATTAATTCACAATGTCCTTCTGAAATTTTATTTCTTTAATGAATAAAGAGAATTTCATTTAAGATATTGAATTCATTTTATATTCTTCATGAAACACAAGGAAATGCATTTCTCCTAATGGAGAGTTAACAAGTCTTAAGACTTTACAGTTTCTTTGAAAAACCTGTACTATTTCCCAGTCCTTTACACTGGATGTTTAAAAAAAATATTGAAAGAAGCCATGATGGTTTTAAAGGAGGAGGAAAAATCAATAGGCAGCTACTTAGAGTATTGCAGTATGCAGATAAGCAGCTTTGCTAAGTCTGAACTTTGCACAGTAACATCAATACAACTTGTAGAACAATGAACTTCAATACAAATGCTGTGGAGGGAGAGAGGGAAAATGCCTCTTATAAACAAAGCTGTAAAAGGTGTTAATGCATGTTGACAAGAGCCTGCTTGAGTAATTTACTGCGTTCAAATACTTTGCAAACCAATTCCTAGCAATAACTGCTTCAGAGAAAAAGGCATGGAACTGATGTGGCCTATTTGTGTGAAACTCAACCTTCCACCACCACAAAACTGTCTTGTTCAGAAAGGCTTTCCACAGAGGGTATCAAGAGAATAACGAGTTACTTTTTTTAAAATTGTGTAGAATTTAAATGCCTGTATATAAAGAAGTATTTTACATGTGTAAATATTTCAACGTAAAAGATTTGAAATATTTTGTGCATCATAGCTTCTTAAGTGCGTGCTACAGAGATTATATTGGCATGTGTCCTGGATAACTGCATTACAATTATGAGTGGTGAAGGCATGAATAAGTTACTGCTTATACTAAAGAAAGGATGTGGTGAGGTGTAAGAGTATTAAGTGCCCACTCTTTATGCCTTAAGGAAATAATTCATTGCATACCTGGCTATTTATTCAGCTTTCTAAAATGGAGTAGTGAGAATGATCTAGCCATCAGACTTTCCAAGCACTGAGTGGGGCTGAAATAGTAATTCCAGGTTACTGGAATGACATGATTACTGACAAATGCTTCAGTCAAAGTTCTGGTTTTGCTGGGAAGCCTGGCTTCCAGGAATTTCTTGGGCAATCCCTTGGAGAACTTCAACTGATCATCTGTCCTCACACATATGTCTGGAAGGTATAATTAATGGACTGCAAAACTTCAGGTTTCCTTTTTTTGTGGAGCATCTGATAGTTTTCTTACTGAGTTTTTCTTGTCTTTTAATATGTATATTGAGGATGAATACAGTGGTGGAGACTGTGTCTGGTTTGGGTCAATCAAACAAGTTGTAAAATAACCACTGGTCCCTGAACTGGTTAAAAATTGCCATCAGAAGGCTCTTAGGGTCCTGATAGCTGCTGCCACCTTTTCCATTGCTTGGACTTGTAAGTATGATGGAAATTGTTCTTTCCCTGCCCTTGCTTTCTTACTCCTCAAGTCCACTGTCAAAATGGGATGAGAAGTCAACCACTGCTTATAATTTCCATTGTAGGAAATCCTGCACGTTTTTGTAATGACAATATTTAAGTTCAAAATGGGTAACTAGAAAATCTAAGGAAAACGATTAGAATTAGAGTAAAAAAACCAAACAGTATGAGCACGGGAAGCAGTGATCTTGCATCTGGGTTTGATTCCTAGAGTAGTACAGCTCCTAGCAGAACCTTCTGACTGTTAACTAGACGAATTATAAGCAGAAAGTAAATGTGTTCATTTTTATGAAAACATAATAGCTAGATGTTTTTGCTGTTTATCTATTTCTGTATTTTAAAACTATGAATACTGCAGTAATGGGGGAAAAAGTGAAATTGAATGTTGATTTAATTAAAACATAATGAAAAATGACTCTTCATTACAACATAAGCAATTTCAGCTACTGTCACTTGAAAGTTCGGAACAGTTTTGATATCTCATTTTTAGATAATTGTAACTTTTTAAATATTGCATCATTTCATGCAATTCCAGGAAAAAAAATTCTTTTAGCAAGCAGCCTTAAGTATACAAGGGAAAGCAAAAGGCTATGGTGTCATAAAACACCTGGGTTCAGATCCAGGGATACACCTCGGCCCATTTCTCAATTCTTGCAGGCCTGTTGCTGCCCCATGATGTCAGAGAGCACTAGAGATTGCAATCTTTCTGGCCTGATGTTTGCTTAATGTCACCCAAGAGTTGTGCTTTGTCCAGAGTACTTTTATTATGCAAACCCCCACCCAAAATGCTGTAGGGGTCTGTTTTTGTTTATTTATTGGGTGGTTTGTCGTTTCTGCTTGGTTCTGTTTTCTAAATTTATTGTTCAAAACAATTCAGCATAAGACCTTTAAACTAAGATGATGATAATGTAAAATGGCACCTACAATTTGAGGTATGTCTTTCTAATACTGTGATACTTCTGAGTCAAACACATTAATCCTGCATGACAGTCAGGAAGAATCAAACTGCTCTTGTTGCCTGTCTGTCTTTGCTGGATAATTAAAAGTCTATCCAAACATTAATGCATCGAAGCCCTTACTGTTTTATTTGCTTTATTGGGAGTGTTTGTAAAATTATGGATTTACCAAGATCTGAAGGGGTTGGTATGGTTGAAACAGGTACTCAATTCGGCAAGATGTTTTTTGCAACTTGTTTGGAACACTTTATGTCACTTTCTTTTGGCAATTTGAATTAAGCAATTTTAGAGAATTTTTAAATATTTTGAGTATTTCTGCTTCTAGTAAAGTTGTATGAATATTTTTGCTCATGGTGTCCCTGTCAGCATGGAGTATGTCTAACTTTTCTTTCCTCTGGTGACAGTAAGCTACAAATCTGCTCTTTTTAGCTAGCTGCCTGAATTTTGGTACTTGCCTCACTGGTCTTTGTTAATGGCACAAGTTAAAGCTAACTGTATACCTCCTCCTAAATCTGAAGCGTTCAGCTCCAAGGAAAACTCCGTAGCAAGTGTGGAGGCAACACAACTCTATTTGCCTAACTGCAGCAATGCTGTGGTACATCTGCCTGAAAAACCAGTTCCATGCATTTTGCTGGTCTTTTTAATGTCAACGAATCCAGATATTGCTACTGTGCACTTTAATTGTTTTCTGCACTTTTCTCTCCTGCAGTGGGAAATGTAAATCTAAATGTGACTTATCAGCGTTCTCCACTATCTGTCTGATGGGTTTTTTTCTTTGTCACACCTCTGCCCTCTGTGACTACAATGATTTGTTTCTTTTCTGTCCTTCTGAGACTGATGTTATGTGATGTTGATTTGAAGTTCTGGCAGAGTGGCCAGTCTTCCATTTGTCTTGGGGAGTACACTGAAACGAAATCATTTATCTGCTGCTGAAGTAAAGGAATTGTGCAGGAACTCTCAGCAGTGAGGTCCATAAGCTTGTTCCCAAAACAGTCTGGCTTACTGAAAAATAACTGCTGTGTGAATAAACCTCTGTTCATCTAATATGCTACGATATTCATCCAAATAAGTGAAAAGGCTGTTCTTTGATGTATTTTATGTGCTTTCTAGTATGAACCACTTAGAAAATAGGATGTGTATTTCCAAGGGAAGTCTGGGATCATTTTTGATCATCATTTTTGCTTAATTCAAAATCTTCTTTGGCACTTTTGAAAAAACTCTGCTCATATCTGTGCATGGATATCAATTTGCAATTTATGAAGTTTTGATGCCAAATACACTGTTTCTGTAGTAGGTCATAATTCAACACTGAGTACACAGCACCATGCTGCTGATGCTCAGCCCCAAGAGAGGGAGTGGGCAAAATATGTGAATCTGATTTCCAGGACTGACTTCAGCAAAGAAAAATGTAAATAATCTATCAGTTTTCAAATCTTTCACAAGAAGGATTGCTTCCCTCTTGATTCCTTTTTTACTATGGGAAATAGGGCTTTATCTGCATATTGCTGCATGCCATCCTTTCATGTTTCTACTTCTAAAGATTTTTTTCTTCCAGATTTTTCATCTGTTTGCATGTGCAGTATTATTTAATCCCAAGAGTGAGCAAAGTGTGTGACTTTTATAGTTTTAAGGTATGAATGCTATCATTTTGAGGCACCTACTTCCCTTTAAACTAAGAAACAAATGCCGAAGTTTACATGCTCAGCTTCTCTTTGCAAGCCTTCTAGGTACATCTCTCAGATGCACTAATATTTTGAGGAACTACTTTTTCCTATAGAGAAGAATAAACAGCAAGTAGCCAACGATTTATTTTGCCTCTTGAGCTTCAGTGTCTGAAGATATTTGTTTTTTGGGAACAATGATTCCGGTAATGTAACAGGAATTATTAATGGGTTATGAATTATGTTAAGCTCTTTTTATTCCATATTAATAAGAAATCAAATGCCCTATGAGGCCTTTAACAAATGTATAAGCACAAGTTTAATAACATGAACTTCACGAGGAGCAGTCATTCACATTTAACATATGACAAAAACATTGAAATTGAGCGTTCCAGTGTCAGAACACAAAACCCCCTTTTTTTAATAACAGAATATCTCCTCAACTGTTTGGAAAATGGAAATGTAAAATATGTTAAACATATTTAAAAGATGTGGTGCACAAAGAGTTGGAATGAAATGCAAACCTAATACACAGATTTGGTTCACCAATATTGACTTTTGTGTGTATCAGCAAGCTAAGTCAGATTTTGGAGAGATTTAACTAATTTATGCTTACTCTTTTGAAGTTTCTCATTAAAAAGTTAGAATATAATATCTGTTTATTCTTTTAAAATGTCATCTGAGTACTTAATTTTTTTAGGACAAAGGGCAAGTAATTTTAATTTTACCTGCCAGATTGTTTTAAGTAGTGTTCTCCATACTGTGTTTGCTAAGCAAATTCTACCTGTGATAAATGTAAGCTGTGTGGAATGGAAAAATGTTCAGAAATTGAAACTTGTTCTGCAATCATTTCCCACCTAATCATAATTATGTATTTTTGAGAACTCTCCCTGAAATGGATCTCCCTATACAGGCAGTCACTTATATGCATTACTAACTCATATGTTACTTGATTTCTGTGATTTTCCCAGGATAAGAAATTGAGGCAGGGACATTGCTGCTCGAATTTTATTCAAACTAATCAATTAGAACAGAAAATGAAGGCATTATTAACATTCAAACTGCATTTTCACTTTCCACAGACATGTTTTTTATTATTATGACTAACTGTGTCAGCAGTCAGACTAGACATAGACTCATTGCCAATTAATATAAAAATTCTTTTCTTTGATTTACTAGGAGAGACTGAGGGAACAGAATTGTTTTATTTTAGTTCATGCATTTCCTTTCCCCAGACTTCACCTGATTGAGGTATTTGCTCTCTGTGGGTCAGTGTACTTTAAAGTTATTAATTACTTTAGTTCAATCTATAATACTTAATTAAAGCTTAAAACAAAAATAAATTGGTTATGTTTGGTGGAAATGGTGTCGGTCAGATGGGATTTTAGCAACATAATAGAGCTGATGGGTTTGTTTTGTTTATAGCGATACTGAATGACCTTGAAGTGTTCATCTGGCCAATGTGGACTCTTTAAGATAAGAACCCAATTTCTTTTCTTCTCTTTACCTGGGTTAGGATTAACAGTTTGCATTATCAAAAGGATATTAGTACATGACAAGCCTACAGATATTTCTCCTGTTATTCTCCTTGCTGTCACTTAGAGCCAGCATGAAGGCACTGTCAGCAGAACTCACACGTATTTGACTGCAGCCCTGGCTGAGCAGAGAGGAAGGTAGCTTTAATATTTACCCTCCAAGATTTGCTGTTGCATTTCTTAGTCTCATTCTGTAACTGAGTAGAACAACATTGTTGTTTTGTTACTCTGAGAGGTCGAATTCAGAAATGAAAAAGTTATTAGATTGAAACAGCCATTTGCCTGCATCCTTAGAACAGAGAGCAACCAGATTAAGAGTTAGGTATTAAACTCTTCCAAACCTTCTCTCCTTTGCTGGAATGATTAAAGTCCAAAGGACTTTGTAGCTGGTATCATTTAAAACCAGCTGGGCAAGAAAAGCCTTTTCAACATGCCACAAAATATCCTGCCCTATTCTAGACATCAGAGATAGCTGCTCTGCTATTTCTATACTTTTCAGTTGCCAGCCAGGACTAGGAGCACACGTTCTTTCCGTAATAAAAACAAAACCATTTTCATTCATCAACTGCATTAAACAACATTTTAATCCCAAATTCCACATTTATGCAACATACCATGATGTTTTAAGTTGCATCCAGCTGTTTCTTTAAGGTTAATTCTCTGTGAACAGAACTTGCTTTTGATATCCTAGAGAGATTCTTATACCTTTTGAATAACATAGATGGTCTGTTTTCTTTTGAATAACAACTATGGCCTCGTGAGGTGCTTCCTCCCATCTTCCTCCCTTCTGTAGTACAAATGCACTCCTTTAAAGGCAGCATCTGGGCTGAAGTTTTCTTCCGCTTATATAAAACCAAATGTTAAAAATGAATTTTAAAAAGGTCATCGTATGGGCTATGAGTGCCAATCTGATATAGATGTTACTCAAAACTGAACACAGGCAAATACCCTTTTGACTAAGATCGAATTCAGCTCTGGTTTAATATCTGGTTTATCTCATATCTAGCATTTTCTAGGGTAAAGCTTTAAAAAATATGGTATGTAATTTTATCTAACTCTTTTTGTGTGTGTGTGTGCTGTATACTCCTGTATAGTTTTGAAACTTATTTAGGTATATGTATGCACGGTAAGTTGATCATTGTTACAATACCTTAAAAAATTTGGCTCCCAACAACTCCAACACTCACTAGTCTGTAAAGAATTGGATGGTATTACAGGTTGCTATCCTGCTGATTCTGAAAGACAAACCTTCTTGTTCTGCCCTGATATTTTCTATGTGTATAATCTTCACACTCAGAGCACTGTGAAGATTCAGATGGTCAATGTGTACCTTGCTGGTTGGAAAACGCTGTCTCCTGGGACTGCTAAGGCTCAGGATGCAGGCTGAGCTGAAGCACTCACAGACATAGGGGAAACTGCACTGACAGAGGGGTCAGTCCTCTGAAGGTGGTGTCATATGATAGGGGATGCTGACATTACTGGTGTTCCCCTAACAGAAGGCAATATGTGGGTGTGAAGTAGGCTTAGAGAACATAAGCTCTGTACAAACATTGTGCTCTTTCTGCAGGTTAATCAGGTCTTTAATAAAAGACCATGAAAATGTCAGCAGTCTGAACAAATAAACCAGAATTGTAACTGAATGTTCATTCAAACAAAGAAATATAAACCCTTTTTTTATTAACGTTCTTCACACAGAGAGAAAATGGATTACAATTCTAATTAGAAAATATTTAATAAATATTATTTTTAAATTTCATAACAAAACTGAATATATCTGCACATTAATCTTACAGAGGTGATCACACTTTAAGGCCTGCAGTGAAAAATTTTTTAATGAATTTTTTTCCTTAGTAAACAGATTAAATAAATAGAAGAGTTAACTAATTAAGCAACCCTTTGTATTGGATTAATTAAGAGATGATAATGATAGGACAGAAAAGATGATAATTTTTGTATCAAGGCAAAAGGTCAATCAGTTATAGTTTTGGTCAGAAAGATCAAATACTCTTTAGCCAACCTTTTGTTGTGGGTAGTGGTAAAATACAGCTATCAATGGAAATATGTTTTTCTGAATAGAGGAAGATGAAACTGAAGGGGAACTAATAATACGTGCTTCTGAATCCTATATTAGATATAATTTTTTATCCTTCCAGGTAGCATTATTCCTATGATACTATTCTGGGAGCAGGGTTTTTTACAAGGATTTTTTTTTTAAAGTAATATGAAAACAAGCTGGCAAGCTGGTTTGCTTGCTTGCTCTTCTTATAATGCTTCTCTCTCTACTCTTAAAATTTACTCTACTAAATTTTTTCTCTGTAAAATCAGGTCAATATAATGATAGATCTTCTAATAAGTGGAATGTAGATAGAAAGACAGAAAAACTATATGTTTTGTACCCTCTAGATAGGTGGGAATACAGCTGGTAAAGCAAAATAAATTAAATTGCAGCATGGAAAATTTACATTTGATATAAGGAAAAATATCTATCCTCTAATATTGAGGAAATGAAGCATTAGAAGAGAAAGCCTAGCCAGACTGTAATTTCTATTTTTTTCAAGAAGTAGTTATACAAATATTAGGAATGACAGTCATGTCTGATCTTTCTCTGGAACAGGGGATCGACTGTGTAACCTTTGTAGAAGAATGAAGAATGTGGAAGGAATCATGCATTACCTATCTAAAAAGACTGATGAGAAAGTCACTAAGCACTTCATCATTTTCACTGTATGAAATGGTTTCTGTCTTTTTTTTCCCCTTCTTTCTTTTCATTGTTTTCAGATGAAATGGGACAGTGTTTCTTAGATTCTGTGATTCTATGGACCTTTCCAAAGCTGATCATACCTGAGAAACCATGATCACACCCCTGTGTTCTCAGATTTGCCTCTATTTGCATTTCCCAGCTGGAGAGAAGGTTAAAAGGAAGCCTTATACTTAGTGACGCAAGGTAAATTCTAACTGACATCTAGTTTTGGCAAGGCTTCTCCTCTTTTAAATGCTGAGCTCTAAGCTCTGTTTCTTTGGTGTTTTTTGACACAGGTGTGGTGTAGTGCCATCCTGTGGATTCAGGATGGGTGGAGGCAGGACATGGGCTTGGAAGACAAAAGTAGGTGTGGGGCAGATGTGCAGGTAGTTTGAATCACTGTAGCCAAAGAAATGAATATGTTATTCCAGATTATCAGGTTCTGAATAGCCATTCCTCCAAGATTTCTTGAATAGTGAGAATCATTTAATCTAGTAAATTGTGGAAGCAATAAAAAGATATAGTCCTAATCCAGAATTTTTTGTCAAACAAACAGAGTTATGGATAAAGAAAAATTCTTTATCAATATTCTTCTCCTTTCCTAGATGCCTTTTTTGGTTGCATATCTATCGTGCTTATTGCAAATATCAGTGCAGGTTGGTCTACTTGCACAAAATTTTTGGTCTAACCATGATAATCACCTAACTAAACTCAGCAACATAAATAGCATTGGTTATGCCAGGTTAGTGGAATCCATAGACGGACAGAAAAAAGAGATACACAGAACAGCAGTAGTATGAATATGTCTGCAGCAGTGGGACTATCAACTCCTGCCTGCACAGAAGCAACTAAGGCTGGAATGGGGCTTTCCAAGGAGTCCCCTAAACTGGACCATATTTTGCAGTATTTCTTAAAGAGAAAGACATAGATGAGATTGCCAAGTGGGATGTGAATTAAAATATAATGTGATGGATTGTGTTGCAGTTGCCTGTGGCAGACAATTTATTGTTTGCTATGTAGAAAATAGCAGTGCACATTTTGAAGCTTTGTAATGAGTTAAAATAACAGTCTGGAATTCATGCAATAACAGTTTAAAAACTTGTAATGGCTACATCATTAGAGGGGTAGGCTGCTATTGTGTAGCTGATCTAGTTTATTGGTTTTGGACCAAAGCATAAGATAGTTTTCATCATCATTAGTCTTTGCAGAAAGGTGTTTGAGTGTCTAACATAGTTCCTGTTGGGTATTGTCCCCGCCACTGAACATATTATCCAGACATTAATGTTGATAGCTTTGCCAGTGTGTTTATGAGACAGGCCAAAATCTGAAGAGGCACAGACTAAACTAAGTCCTCCCTTCCTTCCTTGTTACAGCCTTGATGCTGTACGTGAATAGGAAATCTATTATTACCTCTGCAGTGCCTGTCTCATGGATTAATAGCAGAATTTAGTCTCCCTGCATGTTAACATACACTACACTCTCAGCAGCAATAAATTCACACAAAAGTACCAGCAGTTCACCAAAAACATTGAGTCCTGTGCTCTTTTGATTCACCTCAGGTGCACTGTGCCAGAGATTTCATATGAATAAGTCTGGTTGATCATTAGTGCATGAGAGGAGCCATATTACTGCTTTAATTACTTATAATGAAGGATCACGGGATGGTGATGTCATCATTTTAAGACTTGCTATGTCTAAGTGCACTGCCAGAAAGAGGAAAGTTGAATGATGATTTATGTACCCTGGACAAAATTCAGATAAAAACCACTTCAAAAATGTTAATTATTTGAGGTCATTTTCTATTACATAGGATCTGTTCTTTAGAATTTCTCCCAGGTTAATAGTGTTCAGACTGGGTTGGTTTGACAAGAAAAAGCAGTAACTGTGTGGGGGAGGGAAAAGAAAGAGACAAAGGGTGTGATTTATCGATGTGCACTTTGCTATTTGTGACTAACAAAGAGATGGTTCACAAATGTCTCAGACTCAAAGCTGTGATCTGTCAGAACTGCTGAGCTGGGGAAATACTACTACTAAGTAAAAATAGATTGGTCAGCAGTTGCAGACTTATCTGTAAGCAGGTTATCCCATACTATCTGCATGTGCAGCAGGCAGATCATTTTGCTGGGTTAGGAGTAAGATAACTTTGTTGCTCTGCTATGTTTATCAATCAATGATTTTAATTAGTTACATGATTGACTAATAAAAATCCTTACTGATTAATTGATTTTTTTTTTTGATCTGGCTAACACTTGCTTTATTACAAGGTAATTTATATTTGAGCTATATAAAATAGCTCAAATAAATAAACCTTTGATAATAAAGGTTTATTTTCAAAGTGCAGAAGGTTTTTATTGCTTCTGAGGGAGTGAAAGAGTAAAAGCATGCAGAGGGAAGGAATACTGACATCTGTCAGGAAAGAAAGATATTAAAGGTACTACCAATCAGTGTTAGTCTGATTAAAAAATATTTGAAGGCTCTGTGAAAGCTTTGTGAGTGTTCGCACATTTTTTTGAAGTCTACTGCCATTAGCCAAAAATCAACCTTTTTTAATGATGAAAGGGATTTGGTTTAATATTATAACACTTCTCCCATGCTCTGTAATAACATAATCTGTAAATACTCTTATATTTACTAAATAATAAACCTAGTGCTTACAGTTTTCTTAACACCTCAACTCATAGTTTCAAATATATACATATACACACATATATACATATTGCACACACATCATAGAATCATAGAATATCTTGAGTTGGAAGGGACCCACAAGGATCATCAAGTCCAACTCAGCCCTGCACAAGACAGCCCCAAGAGCCATCCCCATGGCTCATGCCATGTGCCTGAGAGCCTTGTCCAAATGCTCCTTGAACTCTTGAAGAGACAAACTGTGATATTGTGGGTAGTTATGTGCATATGAATTCGCTCATCATAAGTCTAAGGCAAGCTTTGCTGCAGCTAGCAGGAACCATCACAGTAAATAAGTGATGACACTGATTTGGCTCATAAGATCCTAATCCACACATGTGTGTCATTACAGCTTGTGGTAGTATCTATGGAGTGGCAATATGCTATATGTATCATAGAAATGAGTCTGCAGCCTGCCTGGAAACACTGAAAGAGCATCATAAGTAAGTCGTTACACTAAGCCTTCCAGGGGAAATGGACTGAGCTGTACACTACATACTGGGTTGTAGGACTTTTGGATGCTAGGCTTGAAAGTGTGAGCCTTGAATAAAAGAGTCTAAGCAAAGCAGTTTATCCAGGCATACAGACCAGGATTCAGTTTTATTTTTCTTCATTGCATTGTCTTTATACTGTTCTAGCATTGAATACCTTCTCATTTTATGTTCCAGTGTCTGTCACTGACCACGTTGGCTGTTTTCCTTGATTGAGAAAATGTTTGTGCTTGCTTGTTTCTGTCCTGAGACGTGCATTTTATTAGACTAATGACCCAGAACACTAACACAGCAATGTCACTGAAGTTCTCCAAATACTACCATCAGTTCATCTACAGGCCTAGAAGCCTGACTAACACCTGCAGGATCAGAGTGAATTACACATTTATGATTTTCAAGGGATGGAGATTTAATGAGAAAACATCAAACTGACTCAAGATGAAGCAGCCTGCTAACTGATTTTCAACCAGGTCAGGTAGTGCATGCTTTGTGAAGACTGTACATTACAGAGAATGAGGAATGTACACAGCTAAGCTTATCTGGGGCTCCCTGCCAACTTCCAGCAGACAGGTGAAACTTTCCTTTGTCTCCTCCTGCCTGTCAAATACTGTGGTCCAGGTCTGTATGTATTGACTCTGAGCTCTGTTCCCAGCTACTAACTCTGGGCAATTTACTTGATATTACAAATCCACCTTTGGGGTATCTAATAGGGAACATGTTTTTCACTGATTCCCTTTCGACAAGAGAAACAACAATAATAACCATAATAATAATAATAATAATAATAATTCTGAGAATGGAGAGTATGTGGTAATGTTCATGCAACACTAAAGGCAATAGATCTGAGTTATTTCCACGAACAACACTGTATTTGTATTACAGAAAGATAAATCATAAGTTTTTTTTGCACTGGAGCAACAACAGTACAGTATGTCATTCTAATACTTGCAATGAACTCTTTTAATGGCATCTAGATAGGAAGTAGTAGTAGTGGTTTTGGCACAAAAACTACATAAATAAGAAATACTCCACCCCTGTTAAGGCACCATAGTTCTGCTTTTTGGTTCTGGATGGTTTAAATGCCTATTGTTAGCTGTAGTTTTTTGAGTCATTCAGCTCTTTTGGGTAGCTAATGAATTGCTTTCTGCAAATGAAAGAGCATTACTGTAATTATTTTGCATGTGTGATATTTCCAGCTATGAGTCTTTGCTAAGCTTTAGATCACCCTTATGCAAGAGCAGTGAAGCAGATGATGTGCAAAAGGGAAAACTGTCACTGCCAGATCCTGAGTTTCAGAGCATGTCCACTCGCACAGTGGAGACACTGAGCAGCTGCCTCAGCCAGGCTCTGAGCTCAGCTGGCTGGTGACAAAATCATTGGGTTTATTCACGGGAGCCCAGTGCAGCTGATGAAACCTTTCTACTATTAGCTGGGGAGTCAGTATCTTCTCACTCTGCAGTGGAAAAACAGAATAGATGACACATTCCATTTGGGAAAGAAATTTTCTGATTCTGTTCCCTTGGCCTTTAAACTCAATCATCCCTCCTGTCCCAAATGTTGCAGGCTGTAAGACCTGGGACTGGCTTTGTGTGCTGACTATGTAGATTGCAGGCTGAGCCTTAGGAGCTGCTTGTCAATTTGTGCTGGGTCACGGGTGGCAGCAAAACAACTTTGCCAGGTTCACTGCACAGCTTGGAGCAATAAGGCCACTCCTGTGGGCTTTGTCAACAGGCTCTGGGCCACTCTGTCACTGCTCTGTGACTTGCAGCTCATCTGTAGCCACCCAGTACCAAAGTCTAGGAAACAACATAGCCCTGGGACCCTAACTTCCTCAGGAAGTTGATCCTGGTGAGCCCTATACAGGTAATACATCTTAGGTCAGTCCTGACATTTCACTCAATATTGGTGCTGGAAAGGTGACTGTTGGACAGGACATAGACAAGGACTGAGCTTGTCCTGCCCTGAGGATGTCCTCCTGGATAGCATTCACTGCTCCCATGCAGGTCCCTTCACTGTGCTTCATGCCAGCCTTAGTGGTTTTACGTCTGTATTTTGAAGTCTCCAGGGAAGCACTTGAACAGTTGATTGCAGAAGGCTAATATAGTAGAGGGAGGAATTATATAAAGAAGTACAATAAGATGTAGACAAGCAGAAAGTGTACCTCAGAGTTCAAGGAGGAAGTTGGAAGTAAAAAAAGAAAAGTTCAGAGGACAAATTTTTAGTGTGATCACATAGTGGAGATATTTTGAATTCTTACTCATGTAGGATTGTGTAGTGACATTAAGTCACCCTGCCTAAGCTGAGCTCTGAATCATCTTTATGAAGTCACTGCAGGTTTCTTATAGCAATAATCAATAGAAACTTCTTTTCAGTCTTATTCAAGCATTTCCTGGAGGGAAAACTGTTTTCAGGAGTTCTCTCTCATGGGTAATCAGAGGAAGTTTGAAGGAGATAGGTATGTTGCTGATGTAGGTAACAATGGAATTTCAGGATGTATTTAAAAAGACTGGATAGGATTCACAATGAATGCACAGAGCAAAATAACTTTGAGAACAACCAGCAAATAGTTCGATTAATATTACAGAGCAAAACTCCTAAGCTAACATCCACAAATTTGGGATCTGTGGGAGAGTTAGGTGAGGTTAAAGCCTTCCAAAATGGAAGATGTTGAAGACAGTAAGTCCTTTAAAATTACTTCTGGGTTGGGATTTGAGAATTTTTGTTTAATAGCTTAGAAGAAGATAATATTCTTAACTCCATGCTCTGATAATGTGGTTTCAGTTGGTTTGTGCTAGAGCTTCTTGTCATTCTCTGTCTACTTAAACTTCTTCAAGTCCCCAGTAACCTGGAAATCGGTTCTGACAGAGCAGGCATTCTTGTTTTCAGTTTTCTACTGAACAAGATGTCAGCAGGTGACAACCAGTGTTTTCTTAACACAGTTAACGAGGTTAAAGAGACTTAATCTATGTCCCTTTCTTGTGAATGTCTTATTATTCTGACACTGTTCCCCACTAGCATCTTAGCTGGTGGGTACTGAGGACTGTCAGCTTAATGTCTAACATTGTATTTCACTGCAAACTGCTTAATTTCATGTCCTCTAATCTGTGGAATCTTGTTAAGAATTATTGTGTTAGGCGTGCAAAACAAAGTAGATTCACCACAGGCGATTACCCGCTTAGCGTCTTGGAAGACTCTATCAAGCCAGTCTCAGGTACACTGGACATGTGCTTTTCTGTGTTTTCTGGCTGGTGGCATAGAAAGATATGTATGGTTTGTTTCAGACAGGGAATTTTTTGTTTGATTTGGTTTGACATTAAGTATCTTTTCCATGTAGACACACGGCATCCTTTGAAAAAAGTGAGTTCAGCACTTCTACAAATGATCCCAGAGCTGGGATTTTGGTCAGCAGGGTGGAGATAAAATTCCCTCCAAAATAATATATAAATAGTTACTATTTTATAGGAAGTCCTTATCAGGCTTCATCTATGGCACCACAATTTGGAGGGGCACCTCCAGGAGACCCAGCCTGCCAGTGTGCCTGGGGACTGCACTGGCTGCAGAAGTCAACACCCTGTAGGTCAACATCCCTACAACTCTCTGCCCTAGGACTTTATTTCTTAAAGTCTCCATCATCAACAGTTAAAGCATTGCAGCTTTTTAATATACCAGACACTCCTTTCATTCAGGGATGCCTTATGCAAAGCATTTGCTGAGGAACCCAGATAAAAAACTTGAGACAAAACCACCTTCCCCATGGGAGCACTTCCCCAGTACATGTTGATGAAACATGTCAAGACTCTCTAAATTGACTTCTTAGGTTCACTGCACGGTTTCTCTTTCAATCACAATCTTTTGTTCTGTCTGTGCCTTAGCTGTATATATTTTGTTATTCCTTCAATGGTTGATTTATTGGTGGAGAGACTGGCTGTGCCTAGTTTACATGAGACGTATTATAGGAGAGATGAAAAGGTCTGGTTTAACTTAGAAATATTAGACCTGTAAAATTGTTGATTGTAGGTTGATAGAGCCTTGACTTACCTGATTTCTGTTTACCTGGATCAGTCAAACCAGTTTCTGCCAGGTGTTAACCGGGCAATATTCCAGTGCAGTAAGTGTAATGGAAAAAAAGATCATTTCAGACTGGATCTCATGAATTTTGTTTGTCAGAATCTAAGGGACAATAGCCAATATTTCAAAGTTTTCTCTTCCAATTAATGAGTGGTGAGCCTGCTCAACTATTGCCCTGCATCAAACACCACCTGGTGAGGCCTTGTTTGTATTCACTGAGCTCTCAGTTTTAGTTAAACGCTGCTCTATCTGTTAACAAAACTGAAACAGCTGTGTTGAGTTGCTCTGAGTTAGAGACAAGAAACTGTTTCCTTCATATATGCCGCTTTAGAGAAATTCCAAGGAAGACAAATTTCTCTGAGCTAAAATACAGGACGCTCCACAGCCCAAACAAACAGAAATAGACTCCAGGTAGCTTAACCGACTGTGCTAACTTAAAAGAGAAAACTGCCTAGCCGTTGATAATAGGAGACATATATGACTGTCAGCTCAGCTTGTAATATGCATAAATTAAAAATACGATGGTAACCTACTTTCGGTTATCTGCTTTAGGCACTTAAAGTTTCTCTTGTCTTTCTCCTCCTGGGCTCTGATTCCTGCTCTTTAAGTTCATGGAAGTCAAGGCACAAAGGAATAGCATAATGAACTTCTAAGGGTTTATATTATTTCTATGCATGTGAGTAAAGGTAGTCAGTATTTCACCAAAACAGATATATTTCCTTCTATCTGAAAACAAGGAAAAATAAATACGAAACTGTCTTTGGTGATTGGATTTGCAACACCAAGAGAAAAAAAAATATTACTTTTATAATATTTTTAATATGTGCATTATAGGTAGAATTGAGTTTACTGTTATCTCGTGCTGTTGTTGCTGTTTGTACTAGAGAAAGTGCAGTCAGAGCCTTGTGCTAGATAATGGGTAACTGTGACAGAGACCCCGTCTCTTCTCCCCAGGTAAAGCTTATATAATATTTTGCACTCTCATATAGGTAAGGTATCTTCTAGAAAAGAAATGGTAAGAGGTCTTCTGTCAGTGTATACTTTGAAAAACTTTCATGACCTGGCATTTTGAACAGAGACCTGAGGGAAGAAAGGATTTTTCCCATTTCCTTGAAAAATCAACCCACATCGGCCCGCTTGTTAAGCCTCTAACTAAAGGAACTGGCACACTCAGCACTTTCTGAAGATTTTCTGCTAAAATTCCAGAGAAGTCCATTTGACCATAACATGTTTTGCACTCTACAGAGCCTTAGGGCCATGCAGTATATTAGAAGGTCGTGGACCTCTTGCCGCAGGGTGAATCTCTACTGGGCTGGCCAGGACTTAGTATCCATTTCTCCTTTTATTTGCCAGGATGATTTTGAGAGTGTTCTAGTCCTTTTTAAGTTCAAATGATGATCAAATTCTAAAGTTAAAAACCAGATATGAGTTATGGCACTTATTTTGTTGTGTGCTGTTCTTGTTTTGGGGCTCAACTTTGTTTTGTGTTTTTGTTTTTGTTTTTTTTTAGGAAAACCATGTTGTGCTAATATGCTTGGCACCTTGTATATTTATAATATGTCATGGCTACCTACACTAACTAGATCAACAGACTATTTTCCTTTGAAATGGTTGTTTTCAGCCATTTAAAATCTCATGGTAACTTGTGCAGCACTCAGTGTGGTTCCATGTGGTACAATTCTGAAAATTTAATTCAAAAAAGGTTAAGAATGGAAGAGCCTACATTAAAGAACAGTACTACAGCATTAGGCACTCAAAACAGGAACAGAGTTTACCTTTTCAGTCTGAATTAACCTCCTTTGTTCAGAGTGTTTGTATATGTAATTGTATATTCTTGCATTTACAGGACTCTGAGCTTACTCAATGCACAGGAAAAACAAGGCAGAGTCCTCTGTTAGTCTCAGGTATGTTATTTTGAGGTTACATCTTTGAGTTGATTCCCAGGAATTTACAAGATCCAGCACTAGTTCTGATGTTATTTCTAGCTGTTCCTGAATAAGACTTGTAAGGCATATTAGTGGGCAAATGAAAAATGCATGGGGCAATCTCAGCCCTCACATTTCCTCTTGATTTCATTTTTAATGTAATGTTCTTTAAATGTAGAGACATGTGTAATATAAAAACACATCCTGCTAGATCGATGGAATGCAGGGGCAAACGTGCCTCTATAAACCGTGGCACAAATGAAGATGTGTGACCTGACTATCTGAGTGCTTTCTTTTATGGCCATGATACCATATATTTCAATATACAGTTTAGCGTGAATCCAGATCTCTTGAATTAGCCTAGGATCATATTTCCTGGTTTCTAATGATTACAATTTAGTAACATATAGGGCTGAAAGTAAATCAGATTATGTAGATCATTTAACCCAATACAGGTTAAATTAGAGGTGAAATACCTTGTAAGTCCTGATTCTGATATTTTTATACTAATTCCTATAATGACAAAATTAATTGTTATTCCATTGCATGTGATCTTCTTTTCATTAACTTTAGTGTGCCTTCATGCTTATATTCATGCCTGAATAACGGTCATGAGTTTGTCAGCTCTTCCCTGACAGAATTTGACCTGATGGTTTAGGAGAGAGAAGACTATCAGGTCACCATTTCCCCTTAAGGAACTGGGGCCAATCCACCAGTAACATGAATTATAGTACCTCTATTCTGAACCTATGGAAGTTTTCAACAACCAAGGCCCTTACCTGCTGTTGCCGTAAAGCTCTTGTCATTACCAAAGAAGATAATGTGTATTTTTTTAATTTTTTTTTCTTCCCATACTAAATCATACATAGGAGTAGCAGGGTCTGACACTTCTGTCCCAGTGGCTTATTTTGTGAAAGATAGAATGATTTGAGTGTCCATGCCTCGCACCTTTGGCCCTGGGCTCTGTCAAAGCTCTGTCAGGGATTTTGTTTCATATGTATGGGAACTCTGTAAGGTGGTGAATCAGCAGCTACCATGCTTTCCCAACTGCTTGCATCCCACCAAGGTATCCCACCAGGAATGAAGACTGCTAACTCTGGCAGGACGACATCTCTGATAGCAGGTGACATTGTCATTGTCACTATGGCAGGTACCGAACCTTTCTGTGGGTGGCAGGAACTGGTATGAAGAGTAGTGTGGCCGGGAAGTCTCTTTTGGCTCCCCCATGCAAAGTTGTCTGTGCAAGGACAGTGAGGCCTCTTCTAAGGAGCAATGTGGCAAAGTTAAACCGGAAAAGATTTTGGAGCTTAGTTGTTGAACTTAAAGAATACCATGTTTGATACTGCTCAAGGAAGATATACTTTTGTCAGCCCAATTTGACTGCATTTCATACTGAACCCCAAGTATTTGTCTATTTTGACTTAAAAGTTATTTTTAATATTATGATATTTGAAACTCCTTAGATTTGCTTTTCAGGTTTGAAACTCCTGGGTTATACTGTGGTTATGTCTTCGAGTTTTCTGCAGCCAAATGTACTATGGAACAAAGAAATAAAATGTAAGCTCAAATTCACAAATATTTACTGGCCGTTTAGGATGTATCACAGCTTTATCTGGCTGTTACTATTTTTATTTGAGTTGGTGATGAAGTATTTTTTAGGGTCATCAACAAACTTCAGAAATAGTTTTGGTGAGTTGCAAATCATGGTGAGCAGATCTGACTGTACATTGGAGAGAATCACTCTCCAACACATTCACCTCCCCTGGGTCACTATAGGGGTACTTTAGCCAGGCAGTGAACAGGAAGCTTGCCTTGGTCATAACCCAGGCTCTAAGTTCTTTATAAACAAGTAGGGAATTAAGGTTTCACATCTCTCAGGTGGGCTGTTATATTTGACACTGAATTCTAAGAAACTAGGATGAAAATAATCTTTTTATTGTTACAATCATAGTAGTACATTATCTGCTGGAAATGGACCTGGAGAAGAGTCAACAAAGGATGTTTTATATTTTGTTAGCTGGTTTTAATTTATCAGCTGCCAGTTTCAATATATTTCTCTAAGTAGTTGTACTGTAAATTCTGGAAAAGTACATACCCCCTACTATTCAAATTCTGATGGAGTATGTGTGAATGTGCTTGTGCATGTTCATAACATTTCCAGGCAGATCCAAAATGTTTGTTTAAAAGCTAGAAAAATCCAGTCTTCAAAGTTCAGAAGAACTTTACTGCTCATACTGATGTGGAGAGATATTTCATACTAATGTTTGCTAATACCTCAGGGAAATTAATGCCTCTTGAGTAATGGAATAAATGTTGAGCCTCAATGCCAAGGTGCCTGTGGGTTACAACTGTTAGGATGATGTTATTGTATGGTCCCAGGCAGAAAAGGATTGTCTCTGCAAATGAGATAATCGTGAGTCATCAGCCCTGTTGCTGTCCCTGACGCTGGCTGGGGGATATTCCTGCGGCGATGGAATGACAGCCACCAGCACAGCTCTGCTGGATGCCCTGCAATATGCACATCAGCCTTGTGACAACGGGGTCTCTCTCACGTGGGACAGGGCACATCACCCCAGCAAGAGGTTGCATCCTGATTTCATTGGGCTCCTGTAATCCTGCTGGCACGCAATAGCATAGAAAATGCAGCTTTGGTTTCACTGAGTTTTGATACTTATGTTATTGAAAGGGCAACAGTCCAGTGTCAGTGCATCACAACAACACACATTCCATATGCCTTGTTGCTGACATAATAGGTAGCATTCATGGACAATCCTTTGAACAATGATAGGAAAACTGAGATTGAGTTTTCTGTCAGTTTTGAGGGCTAAAGTAATAAGATAGATGTAAGATGACATGAGATCACTGTGTGCAAGTATTGGGAGAACTTGTTTCCTCTTTGCATGGAAATGCTGTAGCATAATCACCCTGTGCTTCACGGGAACCTGCAGCAATGAAGTCAAACAGGTCAAACTTTCAGATAAATCAATGGTCAGACAACTATTTTGTTACTGACTTCTGGTGGCATCAGACATTGAGATCTTTTGTCCAAGAAAACAAATGGCTGTGATTTATGATTTTATTATGGTTCTGATAGTTAAGTTTATGCTTTCAATTAAACAATCTGATGGTCAGAAATCAGGCAATTTTTGTGGACTAATGTATTTTCTAAAAGGCTCTATATTGTATTTACAGTGACACAAACTACTATTGTTGGAGGAACTTAGAATCTTATCACCAAGAAACAGCAGTGAGGTCAGATGAGTCCTGTTGAAGCCAGCTCATGAGAGGGATAGCTTTGACAGGTCACCAAAGAACATTGGTTCTTCTTGGCCCAGGCTCACGATCTGTTCTTCTTTCCCTCACACAGCATCTTCACTTATGCCAGTCCCTTGTCTCTGTTTTGACAAGAATCCGGGTTTTGCCTTGACATCTGTTTATCGGACAACAATGAGCTCTTTCTTAAACTTCATGTTATCAAGACAGTTGGTAGCACTCGTTCTCCTCAAGAATGATTTAATACCTCCTAACTTTAAAGAAGTAGCTTCTTGGTTCCCTTGTCTAGGTGCCATGATAGAGACATCTCTTAGCACAGGTTTGCTGTTTTCTTGTGGTATTGGGTGTTTCTGACCAATTCATAGCACTTTTAGATGAGTATCCCAGGAAAACACACTGCTTTTAGCCCTTTCAAATGGACAAAAATTAAATAGATGATGTTCAAATGTTAGGTGTATGTAACAACTAGAGAAGAAAGGAATAGACAAAAGGATAGGAAAATAGAACCCAGGAATTGTGGAAAAACATGTATATAAGAACTTGAATTAAGTATGTCATGCAGATAAATTGTCATTGTCAGGATCAAAATTTGATCTCTCCTTTTACTATTAGATCTACCTCAGGAAGAATATCTGTTCAGTGCCATTCTAGTTGTAACTGTATGAGAGACTTGACAGTTTGATCACAAAGTAGTGTTGAGTGCAATTTTTATAATTTTAAAATATTTTTTGCCTACATGATCAACAGCAGCACTTCAGACTCTAAGACTCTACAGTAACCAACCTCATAGCATGGGGAAAAAAGTACTCAAGTCTTGAACTGATCAAGAATTGGATTTTAAATACAATGTTCTAGGAGGATTTTTGCCTGAAAATATTTCAATGTTCATGTGTGAGCATTTGGAAAACATGGCAAGGTGGAACAGTCCTCAAGTGCCCTGCCCTGATGCTAAATGAGCATGACCTAAGACTTCTGATGGAACCAAGAAACTGTTATCAATTAGCATCAGGTTCAGGAAGCATTATGGTATCAAGACATCTCAGGGTGCCTTTATAGAAGAAAAACCTACCATAATTTAATAGCTCAGCCTGCTGTGCCAAATGAATGAGTCAAAGCAGGGGAGAGTATGAGCCATAGTTTCACAATTGCAGCAGCCTTCAGGAAAGTGTTGATTTACTTCCAAAGTATTTTTGCTAGGAGAGTGCTGAGAGATGTTACTATAAAGATTGAGCTTGTCTGGGAAACTAAGGACACCTTGCTTTTTTATTCCTCATTTACAAGCAACGATTTTCATTCAGTTTTCAAAAGGCCTCCAGGCAAAGAAACCAAGTGAATGACATGAATGTGTATTTTATGCATATCAGAGCAGAAGTTAGCTGTTGGAAGGAGGAGATGGTTGTAGACTTGTATCCCTCAAGGGCAGATGGTTCACAGGCTGTTTTGGGCCTCTTTAGGGATGTGGAAACCAGGCTGGGCCGGACAGGTTTCATTTTTTCCCCCTGAAGTTTGAATTCTGAGTGGAAAAGTTAAAATGCCTCCATTTTGATAGGCTTTTACGAGGTTTCAGAGGTGCTGCAGTTAAGTTATTTTTGTCTTCCATATGGTAGGCTATGTTTCCTGGATGAATTATGTTTCCTCAATATACCATCACTTTTCCTTGTTCACTGTAAAGAGACTAAAGGAGAACAGCTCCAGAAAGAATAGTGACTACATTAATATGAGAGAGATCATCACTGTAGCTGGAACAATGAAGACACCAGTATTTAGTCCCTTTCTCATCCAAGTTGGCCAGTTTTTTCCAGGTGTGCTGTGCATAAGCTATGATCCTCTGAAAATGAATAAATCTGCTTAACGTAAAAGCCTGGAAATCAAATGAAAAAATTATTCTGATGACCTTACTTCTGTTCCTTGTATGACAAACATGATGGCATCTAAAACCGGTTTTAGTGCGCTGGAGCAGAGCCTGAAGTTGGCAGAAGAGTATAGCTTTGGCTTCAGTTGCTGAGATGCCAGAAGAGATTGTAAGTCCTTGAAATTCTTCCAAGAAGTCACTTTGTCCTGGATGGAAACTGGCATTTATCAGTGCAGATGATAGTGGTGTATTTTAGATGGCATCAATATTGATTTGTATACTGCACGAGCTTTTAAATATGATTTAAGATAAAGCTTAGCTTAACGTAAGATATTTCTCTACAAAGCATTGATTTAATGTTAATGTTTTATATGTTGCTTTCTTTGCTATAGCCTTTGCTTTGGTTTATGGAGACTTCCCCAGTCGCCTCTTTCAGGCGCTTACAAAAGCCCCACAAATACTTGAGTGCGTGAGTAAGTATTCAAAAGTTTAATTTATACTATCTGACAGGCAGCTTCAAATGCAATTAATGGTGGTCATTAGTGTTCATCTCAAATTCATTATTACCCTTCCAGGTGCTTGGACTTGGCTTATTGTTTTCCCAACCCTTATGATGACCATGGGAATGCTTGATGGAGATCTATCAGAAAAGTTGAAATAGGCTAGTTCTTTTACCAGTTCCGTTGGGTAGTTTCTTGTACTTTGCCTCTTAAAATGCTGGGTATTGTAAGCAGAGTCCTTACAAGTCTAGAGAGAGAATTTCCTATTTGGCTTGTATTTAAATAACCTATAGCAATTCTTGCTAGGTGCAATGGCACTGAGTATTAATCTACTGTGTGTGTCTCCTTGCTCTTGCTTGGGCGTTTCAGAGTGTGAAGGCTGGGGAACATCAGCGCTGTAGCCGCTGATCTGTGTCTGTGTCTGAATCCTGACGCCCAGATCTCTGGAGCAGCGCAGCTGTGTGGAGGCAGCATCAGCTTTGGGGAGAGGGGTAGAAAAAACATTTTCCCAGCAGGTTGAAGATGCCCTGAGAGGAGAGGGGCAGGGTTTCCTTCAGCCGGGAGTCGCCGTGTCCCCTCCGGAGCCTGCGCGGGCGCGGTGCCGGCGGGCGTTGCGGGGCTGTGCCCGCCCCGGCCCGGGCTCCCCGCGGGTGCTGCGCGGCTGCGGCAGCGGGGCCGTGGCCGGGCGAGGGGCAGGCTCGGCGCTGCGGAGGGTTCGCCGGGCGGAGGCTGCTCCGGCAGCGGCGCAGCGAGTGCTCTGGGCGGTGTTTGCGAGCGGCGGCTTTTTCGGAGTGCTTTTCTCGGCGATACCGACCTGTTAAAGCGCATTTCTGCTTTGGCTTGGTTAGATTTTTTTTTTTTCCTTTTCCCCTCCCGCCTGCGGTTTGAAAGTGCCGTTTCACCGCTCAGCGAGACGCGTGCGTTCCGGGTTACTTTGGTTGCTTGCCAGGTAGCGCACATCTTTTACAGCATCCTCCCACCATCAAGCAAAAATTGTCTCCTCTCCCAAGGATTAATTATTCAACACGTTTAATGTGTTTGGGGCTGAGGGGGGAGGCGGCCACTCGGGCACATCCTGGTGCCGCAGCGCCTGTCCCCGCTTTGTCTCGCACCTGGTGTGTTTGCGCGGCTCTCCCGCCTTCCTCCCCCTCCAGCCGCCGCCTCCTGC